>NC_056731.1:330519204-330816704 GCF_019279795.1 Protopterus annectens
GGAGAGCAAAGAGAGACTGTGACATTTGGAGGCTGAAGAAAGGGAGAAGCAGTATCAACATGAGGCTGAAGAGAGGGAGAAAGAGCATCAGCATGAACTGGAGGCCAAACGTTTGGAGACCAAAGAAAAAGAGAGACTGCAACATTTGCAGACCAAAGAGAAACTGTGAGATTTGGAGGCTGAAGAAAGGGAAAGTCAGCGTCAGTATGAACTGCAGCATTTGGGGGGTGAAGAAAAGGAGAAGCAGTGTCAGCATGAAAAGGAGATACTGAGTCTTTGACAGGGTCATGGAGCTAATGGGGAAGGGAGTAACAGAACCCCAGAAACAATAGCTGTCAGTAAATTTCTTCCACAATTTAAAGATTATTCTGAATTTGATAGTTTTATTAATTTATTTCAAAGGGTATGTAAACAGTATGATGTTGACCAAGAACTCTGGGTATGGTTCCTAACCCCCTTACTCCATGGTAAAGCATTAACTGCTGTTTTTAAATTGTCTGATACTGACTGTTTAAATTATGAAAAAGGAAAGCAATGTTTGCCAGACGTGAAGCACCTGAAGCTTACATGAAAAAGTTTTCTGAGCCTAGATGCAAGGCAGATGAAAGTGAATGTGATTATATTGCTGAGCTAAACACTTTCATAGGAGGGTGACTGACTGTCAGGTCACCACTTTTGAAAGGCTGGCAGACCTTTTGGTGAGGGAACAAGCCCTTAGCACTTTGCCTGAGGACATGAGAATCTGGTTAGCAGACCAAGAATATAACTGCAGATGAGTTGGGGAGAAAAGGGGATCTCTGCTTAGCAAGCAGGACATCACTGCATAAGAAGGAGATACCCAGTGCTGCATGTGGAGATAAGGGAACCCATCATAGGCAGCCTAAATCTCCCCAACAGAGTCTACTAGTTACAGGGGAAGCTACTAGTTCGGGTACATGGCCAGGATCCATGGTTAGAAGTTTTAAATGTAAGCAGAAGGGCCATGTAGCATACAAATGTTCACTGAAGCAAGGAGAGAAACAGAAGGTGAGATAGCCAGTAAGTGGGAATAACCGCCTTTCAGTGGTAAGTTGTCTGGAGATAATAGAGGTACCAAACTATCACTGGAGTTTGTATTCTATCTAAGTGGATGGAAGACAGGCCACTGCTAAGAGAGTCACAACCCCTGACACTACCATTGTGAAGCGTGCAGTGGTTAAAGAAGAGCTGTTCTTGCCTGGGCAGTTCACATCAGTTAGAGCTTTAGGACAGACCACATTCCAAATACCTTTGGTTAGGGTTCACCTTGACTGGGAAGGTGGAAAAGGAACAAGCAGGTAGGTGTGTCTGAGGATATCTTTGCAGATGTCTTAATAGGGAATGATTTTGATAATGTAGTATCGTGTGTGCTCACAGTTACATGCAGTCAGACTTGCAAACAGGCAAGTAGGTCTGGTAGCCTGAGGTGACCCAGACTGACCCCATAGCTGAAGCTGGGGCTTGTGTTATTTCAGGGAGTAAGCTACCTTGTAGCAGTGAGCCTGAAAGTGAACCACAGCTGCTCTTAGGTACTGATGTTCCCATGGACAGGGTGATTGCAAGGACAGAGGTGAGTGGTAGTACCCATGGTGAGAGGAAGGCACTGCTATCAGAAGATACAAGGCTTCCTGTGGAAGGGGAGCTGGGAGATGTTACAAAGATAGAGCTGAGAGAGGCTTACCTTTCAGATTCTACCTTATGGGGCTTGAGGGAGGGGGTTAAGGAGGCACCTGATGCTCAAGGGAAGTGTGTATACTGGAACAAATGGTTACTGTACAGAGAGTGGAACCCTGAGAGAGGGTTAGAGGGTAAGATAATACGGCAGTTGGTAGTGCCCAGAGCCTACTGTCTGGCACCTCTAGCCATTGCCCATGACATTCATTTTTCAGATAACAAAGGGTTACTGTATAGAGTGGACCCCTGAGAGAGAGCTAGAAGGTGAGGTAATACGGCAGCTGGTAGAGCCCACAGCCTACTGTCTGGCACCTCTGGCCATAGCCCATGACATTCCTTTTACAGATAGCAAAGGGTTACTGTATAGAGAGTGGACCCCTGAGGGAGGGCTAGAGGGTGAGGTAATATGGCATTTGGTAGTGGCCAGAGCCTGCCATCGGCCACCTCGAGCCATAACCCATCACTTTGCTTTTGCAGGTCATATGGACATAAAGTGTACCAAGAGTCATATTATGCAGAATTTTTATTGGCCTGGGATTGCAAATGATATAATAGGGTTCTGCAGGACCTGTGAGCAGTGCAAAAAAAGTAGGCAAGGCAGGGGACAAGATCAAAGCTCAGTTGATGGCTCTATCTGTGATTAAAGAGCCATTTCAGAAGGTAGCTTTGGAAATTGTGGAGCCTCTGAGCACCTCAAGTTCCATAGGGAAGAAGCATAACCTGGTGGTAGTAGATTATGTTACCACATACCCTGAGGCAGTAGCTCTGTCCTCCATCGAGGCAGAGAAGGTGGCAAAAGATTTGTTAGAAATTTTCAGCAGGGTAGATTTCTCTAGAGAAATACTTACTGACAAAGGTGTCTGTAAAAGCATTGTGGGGTGAAGCACCTAAAGGCCACCCCTACTGTACAACTCTAAATTAAAGACCATGCTACTGGCATTTGCAGAGCAGTTTAGGAGAGAGTGGGACAAATATTTGCTCCATCTATTATTTGCATACAGAGAGGTACCCCAGGAATCCACAGGTTTTTCACCCTTTGAGTTGCTGTATGGGTATAGGGGAGGGGACCTTTAGATTTGATTAATGATAAGTGGGAGGGTGAGTGTGAATCCCACAAGGAATCTGTTGTGGCACATGTCCTAAACCTCAGGACAAGGCTTCGGGAGCTCATGGGCTTGGCCTAGGAGAACCTGGCATGAGCCCAATAGCAAAAAAAGGTCTGGTATGGCAAAAATGCTCAAGCCCGAGAGTATGCTGTGGAACAGCAGGTTATGGTGCTTTTTCCTGTCAGGTACAATAAGCTGCAGACAGTTTTGGAGGGAAAATTCAAAGTGGTAAGGAAGGTCAGTGACATTAATTATATAGTAAATCTGCTTGGCAGGAGGCAGGGACACAAATTGTACTATGTTAACATAATGAATCTTTAGCATGTCAGGGAGGTCCTGAGCAGACAGCAAAGGGCAGCATTGACCATTAAGCCCAGTAAGTGTCAGGTGGGTATTGCAAAGGTCTGTTACCTGGGACATAGAGTGGGGAGTGGTAAGATCAGGCCAGAACCTGATAAGTCACTGAGCTGCACTCATGGATAGCTCTCAATACCCCTCACATCCTCTCCCTATCTGAAACCTGGCTCAAGCCACAAATATCAAATAGTGAAATACTCCCACCAGGTTATAATATCTTCCGATCTGATAGACCTGTAAAAAAAGGCAGTGGCGTGGCCATCCTCTACTCAAACAACCTTAACCTCTCACCATACCCTGCCCCAGTTCCTGACTTCCTCCCAGCTGAAATCATCATCCTTAACTGCCATCTGAATCTCCACAAAAAACTTGCAATTGCCTCTATCTACCTTTCTCCTTGTAACAATCTGCCCATTCTTGAAAACATCATATCCTGGTTCTCCCACAACATACCATATGAGACACTTATCCTTGGTGATGTCAACATTGATTGGTCCAAACTCACAACTGACTTCCCCCAACTCAGTATCCACCTACACGGCTTCCACCAACTTATAACATCTCCCACTCACTTCCATAAAAATTCCACTTCCAGCTCCATCATAGACTGGATCCTTACCAATTCCCCCCACCAATACCACAATCCCACCACCTTACCTGACTCCCTCAGTGATCATCTCCCTACCACCATCTTAAGACACTACTCCCATATTCCTAAACCCCAGTTTATCAAAGACTGTCAAAAACTATCGACTTTCAATTTATCCCAATTTAACTCCATTCTCCACAACATAGATTGGTCCATCCTAAAACACCTCCCCCTACACGATGCTGTAAGCACTTTCAATAGCATCTTCATGAATACTCTAAACTCCTTAACTCCGTCTAGGAAGATCAGAGTAAAATCAAACCATGCTCTCCAAAGAGACTAGATCCCTTATGAAACAAAGAGATCATGCTTGGAAAACCTGGACTAAAACTAAACAACCACCCTTTCTTCAAAAATACAGGCAACTGAGGAACCTTGCAAAAAACATACAACTAATGACAAAAAGTTATACTATAGCTCTGCTCAGCTTAACAACAAATCCAATCCTCAAAAATTTTGGTCAACTCTCAACAACATCCTCTATCCTGGAAAGCCCTCTAATCCCTCCCCATGCCCTAACTCTTCCTCTCAGGAAACAGCTACCCTCCTGAATAAACACTTTATCTCTTCCATCCAACATCTGGTAATCTCTAAGCCAAACTCTACTCCGACACCCACCCCTCCAATTCTCACTAACACAACTTTGTTTTCTTTTGAGCCAATTCCCATTACTTACATCAAATTTCTACTACTCAATCTAAAACCTTGCTCTCCTTCCACTGACAACCTATCTCCTACATTCCTCAAACTTGCTGCTGACTCAATTGCCTATCCTATAGCTATACTAATTAATCAATCTATTCTGGAATCAACTGTCCCCACCCTTTGGAAATATTTCTTCACTATCCCTCTTCATAAAGGTGGAAACTCCACTGACCCCTCAAACTACCGACCCATTGCCATTCTGTCCCCCCTCTCCAAGATATTAGAAAAATGTATTCACTCACAGCTTCTCAATCACCTCCTCATGCACCACTTACTTACCCCTACCCAACATGGATTTCGTCCTCACCACAGCACCACCACTGCCCTCCTCTCCTTCACTCATATCGTTACAGAGGCCCTAGACAACAATAAACTAATTTCCTGTCTCTTCCTAAATCTCTCCAAAGCCTTCGATACTGTCTCTCATCCTCTACTATTATCCAAACTCGCAAATCTCCACCTATCCCCTCCACACTTGCCTGGTTTAATAGTTACCTATCTGGCAGGGAACAATCTGTCAAATGGCTCTCATCCTCCTCACCTTTCCTTCTCCACTGGTGTTCCCCAAGGCTCCATCTTGGGACCTCTTTTGTTTAACATCTTCACCAATGATCTTTACACCTCATGCAAAGAATCCTCCCTTATTCAGTATGCCGATGACTCCACACTTATATCCATCTCAAATAACATTCCTGAACTACACTCCCTGACCCAACAGGCCCTACTATCCACTGAACAATGGCTCTCTCACAACCTACTGATCCTAAATCCCAAAAAGACCAAACTCTTACTTTTCCTTCCCCGTTCTCTTTCTCATTAGAAAACCTCCTTTTTTATTACATCTTCTAACAATACAACTATCCAACCTGACACCCAGACAAAACTCCTAGGGGTCATTATCGATGATGAACTAAAATTCAACCTACACATACTCCAATGTATAAAAAAACAAACCAGAAACTAGGTCTGCTATATCGGAACAAAAAATTCCTAACTCATGATTCTAGACTTACCCTGGACCAGGCACTCCTCCTCACCTCCCTCTTATATGCTGCCCCAGTTCTTACCAATATCCAGGCCTCCACTCTAAATAAACTCCAACAGACTTACCATAAAATAGCCAGATTCATTACTAACTCCCCATACAACTCACACCACTGCATTTCTTTAAACTCTCTTCAATGGCTTGAACTTCCCCAATTTCTGCTATCTTATCAATTTCATATGCTACACTCTATTCTTTATAAACCCTCCTTTTGTCCATCTCTATCTTCCTTAGTCTCCATCTACATCCCATCCCGGACCCTCCATACTTCTAACCAACAATTACTTGATATCTACCACCCAAAAAGGTCAGTAGGCAAACTACTCTACAAACACTCCCTTGCCCATGCATGGAATAAACTTCCCCTTGACTTATGTTCAATCTCCCACACCTCACACTTTAAAAATGAACTAACAGCTTATTTTCTTAATTCCAGAACCTGTCCTTGCCATCACCCTACCTAGTCTTCCTTCCCTTTTTGTACCCTCAAAAGGATCATACTTAGTACCTCATTACACCTCTCTCTCCAATGTGTCTACTATGCATTTGCATAATTTTATACAAACAACATTTTTTTATTGTTGACCTATTGAACTATATCAATGTAAAATTGTTACTTAGCTTCTTTTTAATGCAACTTTAACTTTATGCATGTAACCCAACATATGTGAATCTTTTTGCTATAACTGCTATTATATCAATCAAACTGCTATTATATCAATATTGTTTAAAATTGTACTTGTTTAAAATGTACCACTGGAGCTTTTCTCCTTGTGTCTCCACTGAAAATGGGCCACAAGCCCAGTTGGACAAACCCGGTTAACAAATGTCAATAAATAAATAAATAAATAAATAAATAAATAAATAAATAACCTGGCAAAGTGGAAGCTATTCAGGCATGGCTTGACCCTGTTACCAAATAGCAAGTGAGGACATTCTTGGAGACAATGAGGTACTATAGAAAGTTTATTCCCATAAAGTTATAGAACAATAGCTGCTCCCTTCACAGACTTGGCAAGGAAAAACAGGCCAGCTATGGTAGTGTGGATCTCATCCTTTAAGCAGGCATTCCAAATGCCTAATGGGTCTTTGGGAGAACCCCCTGTACTAGCCAGTCCAGATTACATAAATGCCAATATAGTTGGATTCTCAAGACAGGGTATAGGTTAATGTGTTTCCAGACAGGCCCCTTTCTCTCAAACAACATTTTTCCAGAGTCATTTAGAAAACTAGACTGAGTCTTCAAAGGGGGAGAAGTAATGTTGTAAGGTATTGCCAGCTGTACCAGGAGAAGTGGGACAGTGCAGGTGTGGCATATGCCAGCATGACTGGCTGAAGTTTTTTAAATAATCTTATGTCATTTGACTGTCACATTAATTTGTACAGATGCTTATATTAAAAATGTATTTGTAAAATTGCTTATGTTAAAAAAATGTTGCAACAGAATCTTAGCAGAGTATTGAATGTGAACTGTGCCAGTGACTGGTGACTAGATGTGATGTAATTCTGTAACGAGCTGAAGGATGGAACTCTGGCAGCAGCAGTTTGTTTGCTTTTGTTTTTCATTGGAATATGATATATAAAAGATCTATGTTAGTTATCACAGTTCAGTTGCTCAATTGTTCATTAGCTGTTAGTTGTACAGTTCAGTATGTGGAGTATCTCATTTTGCCTTGTGGAAGTGAGCATCTCAGCAGTACATCTTACCTTGTGATATTAAGTGAGTTAACTACAGACAGTTTCTGTTTAGTTCAGTTAGGAAAAGTACCATGAGATTAGTTTAGTATTATTTCTTTTTCTACATGTGAGATTCTATTCCTGTGACTGAAAACTCTGATGTTTACTGTAACAAAATATTAAGTATTTTCATGTTTTCTATTATTATTACCCATTACTAAATATTTTTATACCTTTTCATTGTGGCTGGTGTTTTAGTGAATACTTTTAATAACTTGAGAGTACTTGTGCTTATTTCAGTGTCACTGTGGTCACTTGAAAAGACTTACTGCTTTGGTCACACTTTACCATTCATATCAGTATTAATTTGACACAGTATTATTGGTTACCACTTATAAGAGCCTAAGAATATTTGGCTGGCGGCAGCTACTCTGTAATCTGGAGAGAGGGGGCATAGCTGGTAAATCTGTGTCAGCATTTCCCAGATGTGTGTGTGTGTGTGTGTGTGTGTGTGTGTGTGTGTGTGTGTGTGTGTGTGTGTGTGTGTGAAATCAGATATTCAAGTGTGTGTGCCAGATATTTGGAAATGGGACACAGTGCTCCAAGGTGGGCCTTGTTTGGGATCTGGAGAGACAGGGAGTCTAGTCCCAGTGGAGCTTGTTCCCTGTTTGGGATCTGGAGAGACAGGGATTCTAGTCCCAGTGGAGCTTGTTCCCTGTGTGCTCTTGGCAGAAATTGTGTTGGATGCAGAGCACTGCATTTGAAATACTGTGTAAATCTATTCCTATTTTTAGTGAACTGCCTCTCACCAGTGTCAGTGGTGACGATTAAGGCTCCTTGATTACTGGCTCAGAGTAAAGAGGGGCCATCATACCATCTACTTCAAGCCCTGACAGATGTGCACAGCAATTGGAGTCATGTTATTGACAGTGTATATCTCAGATGAATTGTGATCATAGAAATACATGAATACACAAATAATGGCCATAGTAATATAGTTCAGCTCATTGCTATCAGTTGCATATAGTGACACCATCTGTAATCCCTTCCTGCCCTTGCATGCTCGCGCACACACACACACACACACACACACACACACACACACACACACACACACACACACACACACACACACACACACACAGATGTGCCCACCAATTACAGCCACTTTATTGACTGTGCATGCCATAGATGCATGATTGTGATCAAATGAATGACTAAATACATAATGGCTGCAATTATATCTCAAGACAAGAAAACTCACAAACATAGGTACTAAAACAATAAACAAGCAATTCTGGACCCCTACTATGTGCAAAAATCACTATATTTTAATGAAATGCAAACAAACTAAGCACTTTAATCACATGAGAATCATAAGGGACTTCCTCAGAGTTGAAAGCGCTGCCAGAAATCATTCCCTTAAATTAACTTACCCTTCAATCATCTAATAAACTCACAACAGTGCATTTAAAACAGATTTAAAATTGTTGTCAAAATCATTACATTTGCAATATTAATTTCAGTTTATTAAATGTGGAACAATTAGCTACGTATCTACTCCGAGCATTAGTAGCTTTCTTCTTCCTAATAATATAAACATGTTCCTTTATCTTGTCTTTCAACCTCTTAGTGGTCTTCCCTATGTAAAAGGCCAGACAGGAGGTGCAATTTGCTAGATAAACTACTCCTGATTTTCCACAGTTAAAAGCTTCAAGACATGCTATTGCGTTGCCATAATGGATGATGCTTATGTATAGACTGTCATTCAAAAATATACAGTACTTAGAAGCACCACACTTACTCATCCTTCTATTTCACCCTACTGCCAGTTCAGTTTTTGGCACAGTTTCTAATCAATTTTTAATATTTCTTCCTCTTCCAAACACTATAGGTGGAGCATTCCCTGTTCTTTCCCTTTTTTTTTGCCTTTCAAACACCTTTATTGAATTATCACTTATGACTTATGACATAGGCAAATTTAAAAGTAATCAAACTATATTAACATAACAAATATTATACTTCACATATATTGCTATATATTATATAACCTAAGCAATATTACATAAATTATTCAATTCCTGCTTTTTTTTTAAACAAATCATCACTTACTACGTAGCCAGTCATACAGTTATATAAATGAAAACACACTACACCGACACAATCCTAGTCGCAAGCATTTTATATCAGAAACCATACTGATGCATTCCCAGTTGCAAGGCCATATCCCAGGTATTTTTAACCACATTCTTGTATCTGTGGGTGTCTATACCAAATAGCAAAACTAAGGCCGAATTGTTATCCCCCATAGCATTATGCACAACATCATTGTTGCCCATTCCATGAGCTCATAATAGGGGATCAAATCTACCACATCTGCCTTCAATAACTTCCTTTTTAACCAGATCCCAAAGGTGTTGCAGATAACTTCTTTCTTTAAACATTCACCAGTGCAAAAAAAAAAAAACAACTGTCCTCAATGATGCTCTTGGAGGCCAGGACAAATTGTCCTGTAACAATAGCTCATTTCTTGTATATTGGATGACAACTATCATAATACAAATATGCACTGGAAAGTCCTTTCTGAATAAATTAGATGCAAATTGCCTATTCATGAGGTCCTTTCCCAACATTATCCCTAAGTAATTAATATCAGTGTGGGAGAACTGAAAAGTAAAGCTCAAAAAATCAGTAGAGTTTTCCAAATAATGAAAATACTCAACTGGGCTGCCTTTCCTTTCCAAAAAATCAGGTTGTCATCCAAAAACCTAAAATAAGCATGCACACTAGAAAAACACATCTGCTTTCTTTCCCCATGCTCTTTTCAGTGCAACTTTCCCTACGATTTAGTACTTATTTTCAGTTTCATGCATTTAAGATGCCTTATCTTCTAGTCATTTGATGTAGCCTGACCCATTCAGAAATGACTATTCACTGCTTTATTTAGCAGCCTAACCTACCCCCCATTCAAATGGATTTCAGTGCCCCCCCCAAATAACAGGAGGGCCTCTAATAAGATGTAACCACATTATTATTTACTGGGAATTAAGGGTAAATACTGGGTTGTTTAGAAATCTGCAAGTAGGAAATCATAAGCAGAGACACGTCAGGTAACAAAAAAGGCAACAATTTTATTACAGAGCTACACATGCATGTGACTGGTTGTGGCAGTAAAAAACACAACCTATCAAAGTTAGAATATCTTTTTCAAACTAAGTTTCAATTTCTTTAATATCTTAGTTGCTTTATTGTATAATACCTATTCGACTGCAATTCTACCTGTTGTTTTTGTAATACTACCTGTTAATTGTAATGCAAATATTTTTCTTTGTAATTCATTATGTGATGTAACTTTGTATTGTGGAGCTTTTCTCCCCGGGCCTCCACTGAAAACGGGCTGTTGAGCCCAGTGGACCTCCCCGGTCACCAAACTGGAATAAATAAATAAATAAATAAATAAATAAGTTGTACATTTCATTACAGACCTCAATAAACCATTTTGACCCATGAATATACACCACATTAATAAGGCTGTTGTATTTTTTGCTATATTCACTTTCTTAAGGACATTTACCTCTAGTCTGCTTCAATTTGCAGCTGTCAAATAATCTGCACCCACTGCATTATCATTAAGAGCATTGCTTCACAAACAATAATATTAATTCAGCAAGCTATTGTGCATTTCTTATGTAATGAAACCTGCATTGTAAAACAAACACTTGTTGCTAATCTTATCTCTTCTAGGATAAAATATAAAGAGAGAGGAATTTAGTGCACATGCAGTGATGTGCACACTGTGTTTATGTATGTGCTTGTTAGGGCATGCCAATGCATGTATCACAGTTCTGGCTGCGTGTTTATTATGTAGTTACAGTATAATATTATATTGTGCAAACACATCAGTATCTGTGTTCTCAGTGTAAAATTGTCCTTTATGCCATGCTTGCCTCCTAGACATAATAACATAAACTGCACATTTTAAAGTAAACTAAGCTATAGGACAGACACATGTATTAAGTTGTGAGACACTGTAAGAGTTGTAGCACAAGGCATTAATCCCTATCTTACCTTCATCACCCAGATATATCCTTTATCACTGCAGTAAGCTAATCAATCAAGTCACTTAGCTATATAGCCATAATAAACAACATCAGTACCAGCAGGGCTAGCAGAATAAATGTTTTCTCTCCAAATGTGAACATTTTGACTATTTGTCTGGAGGCACATTAGAATCAGACATATTTTTATCTAGCTTTAAGAGCAAGCAAATCAACGTATTCTGTATCAGAGGAAAATGATTTGAACCAACAGCTGTAGCTTTCAGCAGCACATAAAACCTATGTAAAGATATTTTAACCTCTAGAAAGATAAAGTTGATGTACAGTGCTTCTTAACACTTAGAAATCATTGCAAAAAGGAAAGAAGCAATCATTGTGTACAACATCCTCTGATAACTATAAATTTTAACTAAGTGTTCATTCATTAGATTCTTAAAAAAGCAATATTTATGTCCTGGGGTTATCCTTCTCTGTCCACCAGCTGGATTCCTATCTTAATAATCAAAATAATTTTTACTTTCAGCAGGTCTAGGAAGTCAGAGGGAGAGGCAGAGATGATTTTTTATTAGGCATTAATGGAGTAAAACACATCTTCAAAAACATTTTAAAAAACTTTTGAAGTATAATTTAGCAACAGAATAATTAATGTTATCAAAGTATTACTTGAAGTAGTAATAGAACACATACAGTCATTATCTCGGAGAAAGGGGACTATAGCATTCTCTGCATTTTGAGGCACTGAAACTGCTTTAGAGACACATATCATTCACTTGTAAAATGTTAATAGAAAAACACTTTGCATCAGAGATTACTTCCTAAGCTTCCAACTTCTGACTTTTTGTTTTTAGTTTGGGAGATTTGGACATAACATTACAAAGACATGCATCTGGAGTGTTTCTCCCCTGTCGTCTGCTGAAAATTGGTTCGTTCCAAGTCGGACTTTCCCGGTTAACAAATGTTAAATAAATAAATAACATTGTCTTCATTTTCACACAGGCAATCTACAAAATGATCTCAAATGCAACTTACTGAATGAGTTTCAGTTACAGTGAAATAATTAGAACAATTGTAAATGATAAATGTAAGAGACCCTAAAACAACTGACTAGTACATTACTTGCTTCCTTTTGAGTCTACATAAGCACACTTAGTAGGAACCATAACAGATTTATTTGTTTATTTCTGTTGTTTACCAGCTATTTTTTTATATCTGAGATATAAAACTATCACAGTGATTGAATGAAAATTAAGGTTTGAAAAATGTGCTACAATTTACTTTCTCCCGCTTCACTTCTTTACAGTTAACATACTCTTACATTTTTTTATGTATAAACAATTAAAATGTCTTAAAACAAAAAAAAAAACAAACACAGGTGAACTCACACGCACACACACACACACACACACACACACACACACACACACACACACACACACACACACACACACACACACACACACACACACCTAGTATTGAAGCATTTCTGTTTGTCATCCAGTGCACGGGAAGTTCAACATAATACATCACGTTCTGGTTTTCTTCACAGTTAGAGGCAGCCACCTAGTCAGGTTCTCAATTTGTATTAAGTTGAAATTCTGAACGGATACTTTATCCTTTGCATCCTGCTTTACAGCCATAGCATCTTGAGCAGGTGTGTGGCAGCTCAGGTAGCTTGCTGAGGGTTTACAAGGGGAGCAGGAGCGGCCCTAGGTCAACTGGTGCCCTAGGCAAAACAGCTCCATGGCGCCCCCCAACACATTACCTGGTGCCCCCATCCTGGTCTACCTACACCAAATAAATACTGGAAAAGTGCCCCTGCTATACCGGCACCCTAGGCGGCCGTCTAGTTGGCCTATGCCTAAGGCCGGCCATGAATGGGAGTGGTATCCACTGTTAGTAACAGTCTTTGACAGCTGTCCCCTTGAAACTTGTACCCATGAGTAAGGATTGCAGAGGAAAACAAAGGAACTAATATCCCTCCAATTACTGAATCAAAAGGCAATACAGGAATTTGGACTAGCATCAGAAAGTGCATATTGAGGTATGTTATAACAGGAGAAGTGTGTTAATCTGTCAGATGTGTTTTTTGAGGTGATAGCTGTAGAGGAGTCACTGTATGTGTGCTTTCTCATCTCATGTTAACTCAAAATGTAGCTATCAGGGTTATTCAGTTTGTGGATAGCCGAACCTTGAGGATATCAACCATTAAAGTAATATGGCTTTTGTCAGGTTCATAAGGGACATGGGCGAAAATGTTGCTTGAAAATATTTTTGACTGCAGTGACATTAGATGAGAGTGGATGGCAGGAATGTATGGTTAATCTAAGTAATTAATCTAAGCATGCAATTTAAGAAATAGAACAGACTACACAGGATGCATCACATGAAAATCAGAAGTGGTATAAACATTAGAGCTACCCCATTTCTAAATGATATAGGGGAGGGATGAAATTATATAACATTAATGTTATAGATACAATCTGAGATGAAGCAGCTTGGGTGGTAAGTGCAGTGATTATCCGACTGTCTCCCAGCTCCAGAGTCCAGTGTTCAGTCCTGGCTTTCAGACACTGTGTGGGTGAGGTCATGTCCTTGCTATGTCCCTTTGATTATCCCTCTAGCTAGCAAATGGCATGCTGCTTATATTGGTTGGCTACTATAAACTGTCCTTAGGTTTCCATTTTGTAAAATTACTTCCTAGATTGATATCTGGAGATTAGACAAAGCTTCCAAGCTTACTCCCTTTAAAATAGCCTTTAATTCAATGTGCAATGAAACAAGGGTGCAAAGTGAATGCATTTTGAAGAGATGCAGTAAGCAGCCGTAAATAGAGTAGTGGGACTAGGTATGGCTATTAGGAGTAGAATGGTAAAAAATACATCGACAGTAAGCAAAGCAACAACACTAAGAATTAATCAGAATAAAAATGAATGCTGCTGAATGTTTTAGGTGAAGAACCACAGGTATTAGAAAGTTTTTAATGGGAAGGTCTGTAGTGGTCAGGTGAAGCAGCACTCCTTTTAAGGAATGACACTGAAGTATATAATGATGCTGTGGCATCACCTGCTTGGGCTGTAGTTTTAAGTCTTAAATATGATGATATTAGAGACAGAGTTTTGACAACTGCATGCATGCATATGTTTGTGTGTGTGTGTACACATACATATGTACACACACATGTGCGCGCGCACACAAACACATGAACACACATACACAGACACAGAAACATATGCACATACACAGAAACATACACACATATACAGACGTAGACACACACACACACACACACACACACACACACACACACACACACACACACACACACATGCACACGTATACATATGCACACTCCCAGAAACGTACACACATACACAGACACTTCATGAGACATGAGTGAAAGAGCACCTTATTTAACAGTACAGCCTATTTACACAATTAGTACTGAGGTGATATGGGGTACAGAAATTAGTAATACTGTGGAAAGTTGGCAGTGAAGGAATGTGTAATATAATTAGGACAGATGGGAGAAACCTGGATAAATCACAGTTAGTACTTGGATGCAAGAGGTAGAGGAATTTAGGGGAGCTAGACCTACTTACAAGACATATAATTATTACTAATTCAGCCAGCCTTGGATGGAATACTTTTCTTAGGGTGGTTGAGTGTATAGCAGGAAATAGAAACTGCATAGGGACACATTTCCAAAAACTATGGAGATTCTCTAGGGCAGCACAGTTTTTAAACAAACATAAATGATTTATGGTTGGAACATACAACTCTGTCATGCCTGATTTGGGGATAGAATAGTAGACAGAATAATAAAGTCATTAAAATAAGTTTAAAGAAAGTGTGTCAGGACTGTGAGAAGTCTAAGCAACAGTAAGGCTATATTAAGGCTGCAGAAATGTATATTGTACTGGGGAAGGATACCAATTTGAAGCATTTGAAGGACTGGGCAAGAAAGTGCTTTTCAATTACGCTAACATGCTTAATGAAAGATGCATACATACAACAATTAAAACACAGGGAACCACCCATTTATGCCAGAGAGAAAGGAAAAGAGCTGTTTGAGTAATACATGAATGTTTGAAACAATGTCAGCAGATGAAGTGAGATAAGTGTACAGCTGAAACACATGCTCAGCTTTAATATGATTAAATAAACAAGTAGCTGAATGGATCAAGAAACCGTTTTTCATAAAAATAGTATAACAAAAATTTCAACAGGCATTGCAAAAGCACCAGAAAGACCCTGGAAATCCAGAGACTTTACTGAGTGTAAAAGAGAGGTCCATGGGAAATATGCAAATTACCCTTACGGACAAACAAGTGTTTCAGTATTTTTTTACAAGTCTTTATTTAGGCATTAAGGCCAGTAAAGCCAAACCCTACTAGCTGTAGACATATAATTTGTCCTTTTTATGGGTTTGTCAGTATAGCATTAAGTGGAGAGTTTGGCCATTATCTGAAAACACTTAGCTTTAAACCAAGCCTTCTTTTTGATGTTTTTATCTGTGAAGTTTTTCTGTGTGACAGTTTTACTTCCTGCTTTATTTTTACAAGCAAACATCCCAGAAGAATGTTTGTCTTAAAAGGACTAAATGAAATATATTTAAAAAGTGCTACACCAAGAAGTTTCATACTTTTGAGTAATGTTTCTACAGTTAAGGGAGGAGTATCACTGAATTAATATACTGTTGCTGAATATTGTACCTGGAGATGAAAAAAATAAAGAGTAGAGTCCCATGCAGAGGTGAGGATACTCTTAGGCAGTCATGTAGTAAATTCTTATAGTCATGTTGTAGTTTGTACTGACTTGCACTGTCTTGTAACAAACTGTGCGCACCATGGCAACATTAGAAAGCAATATGTATGTTTTTTTCTATGTGAAGTCGGTGTATAACTATCATTGTGTGGGCAGAAAGACTAACTCAGATGTCTCTTGTGTACCTATAATGATAACAGTACAATGCATTAAGTCATGCAATATTATATATGTAGCTAGCATTATCAAAAACTAGTAGCTTTTCCCTGGAGCCATTTAGTTCAAAGCATCGCTGGTTAGCTAGGGTTAAACTATTCCCGACTCCACAAAGTCTACTCTTCAGTTTTTCCCTTGGAACTAGACAAACCTTCAGCTTTAGCACTCAAACCATTCATTTTACAGCCCAGCACTTGCTTAAAACTCATAACAAGCACCAAATACCCCTAGCACTAGCCCCTTATACTGTCCAGAAGGACAAGGCTCTCTATTCGTCCACACCAGTCAATCAGAAAAACATCTCATTCTACCTATTCAGGCATGTCCAAAGGGCAGTTTCCAGTGTACTCTCCAGTCCAACTGGTGAATCTGGGCATTTTGAGGCAATGTTACAACTGCCTCATGTACACAGACAACCCTCTCCTCCTACCACCAAACACTAATATATGCGGGAGATGCAATTATACAGCCAGACTGGAGGCAAAGCTCTCTCAACCCCAGACTGTAACTGACTGTCAAGAGGAGAAGGGTAATACTTGCAACACATCACCAGTCTCACATAGACCTAACAAACCAACACAGGCAAATAACACACATAAATACACGAAAACATACTCGGAGGCTCTAAATAAAAATCTGCAAAAGCAACAGAGACCTCCAAAGCAGACACCCAAGCAACCTCCACAACCCATCACCAACCATGAAACACATACTTCACATAATCAGTGTGCCATGCAATCACATCCCTTAAGGCAAAATAACATGCTCAACACACTAGTGATAGGCGACTCTATAGTTAAGCACACTGATGTCCCACTTACTAGGCTGGACAAGGAGAAGGTTACAGTTAGCTGCCTGTCGGGTGCCAGGATTTGCCACATAACACAAGCACTCAGATCACTCCAGAATAAGTACAAATATGACTCTGTCATTGTACATGTTGGTGTGAATGACCTGAGATGTACCTCTCTGGACTACATGAAAAGAGACATGGAAGAGCTCTCTGATCATGTAGCCCAGGCAGGTATGACCCTGACCCTGAGTAGCATCCTGCCCTCACCAAGAATGATGCCACAGTATAAAGAAAAAATGATCAACTTCAACAATTGGCTAAGTTTCTGGTGTCATTCAAAGGGGATCCAGTATCTGTCTGCCTGGGATGACATGCTCGACAAGCCACGTTGCTTCACAAGAGATGGCTTGCACCTGTCACCCTTAGGCTTTCGAATACTGGCAAAGGCTCTTTCCGCCCCCATAGTGCCTTTTTTAGGCAAGGCTCAAAAGACAAACCCACCACCGTAAATAGCACAAGTAACCAAAAACTGAGGGTAATGCTACTTAATGCCAGAAGTCTAAACCTCAAAATGCACGCACTCGAGGCACTCCTCAGTATGGTGAACATCAATATCTGTGCAGTAACAGAAACCTGGTTTAAGGCTCTAGAGAGCACCCCAGCACTACCAGGCTATAACTCATACCATACCTTTCGGCCACAGAACCCGGACCAAAACACAAAAGGTGGGGGTGTATCCATATTCATCAAGGATACTCACACCTCCAGGTTAGTGGTGCAGCACAATGCATCAGAGATCATCCAAGTGCAACTAACAACGGGCAAAACTACAATTCTATTTGTAACTTGCTACAGATCACCCACCATGAACCAGGACCCCCATTCCGCATTTCTGGAGACAATGGGAAATATGAAGGTCCTACCAAATACCCTAATACTGGGTGATTTCAACTACCCAAACATTAACTGGGAGAACTACTCAAGTACTAACTCCCTTGCCCAACGCTTCCTAGAATTTATAAACTCGAACACCCTGGATCAACTGGTCAACACCCCCACCAGAGGGAACAACATATTGGACCTGGTCATCACCAACATGGGCGACTGGTGTTTCACACCTGACATCAACCCCTCGCTGGTTAGATCAGACCATAGACTAATCACTCTGGATATTCACATTCCACCCCCAACCCCATTCAAGGAAATCACTGTGAAAAACTTTTCAAAAGCAAACTTCATGTTGCTTAAGACCGAGGTGGAAAGGTTCACAGCCCCCACGCCAATGGACAATGCTGTCCAAGCTGCTGAAACCTATACAAAGCCACTCTATGATCATCTGCAGGAATGCATGGATCGCGCTATCCCAAGTAAAAACAAGACTCACTCCTCCAAGAAAAGGAAACCAGTCTGGTGGACCCCTGCCATAAACAGGCTCTACAATAGAAGGAGGAAATTAGTACAGATAAGAGCAAAATCCCTAGAAGGAAAGACATCCCTGATCAGTATCAGCAAGAAACTACGATCCCTCATTAAATCATCCGAGGATAGCTTCGAAAGAAAAATTGCCAAGGACTCCAAAGATAACCACAAAGCGTTCTTTAGCTATGTCAAGAACCTAAGTAGAAACTCTCAGATCTGCTCTGAGTTGGTGCAGAATGACACAAAATACACTGAACTGACTGATATTGCCAACGTTTTGGCAGACAGGTTCACTGCAAACTTCACACCCCTCTCACCCTATAAAGGGCCCATAACCATATCAGAAGAATGTAAGGCCCCAGCAATCACTGACACACAGGTTAAAACAGCCCTATCCAAAGCCAAAAACACAGCCTCAATGGGACCGGACGGTGTCCCAGGCTGTGTCTTACAAGAGCTCCAAAATGAACAAACCCCTCACCTAAACACACAATTCAAACTCAGCCTCTCTACAGGCTACGTACCCACAGAGTGGTGCACAGCAACAGTTATCCCACTCTACAAAGGTGGCGCCACAACGGACCCTGGGAACTATCACCCTATAAGCCTGACTAGCCTGGTCTGCAAGGCTATGGAGCGCATCATCATCATGGAACTCATTAACAGAGACATTGGGAACCTCCAAACCTTGAACCCACCCAGTTTGGCTTTGTTAAGGGCAGATCATACCTCCTAAACCTGGTGGACTTCTTTGAGACAGTTACCAAGGCATTAGATGAGGGTAAGGAGGTCCACACAGCCTACCTAGACCTCGCAAAGGCTTTCAACACCATTCCCCATTTTGGTATTATAGACAAACTCACCAACCAGAACATTAACCCCTACATCATGAGATGGGTTGCAAATTGGCTCATGGACAGAACCAACACAGTGAGAGTTGCAGACTCTAGGTCCGACTCTAAACCAGTTACAAGTGGCGTCCCCCAGGGATCAGTCCTAGGACCCCTCCTGTTCGGTATATACTTCTCAGAGGTACAGGCAAGCACAGGAGGATGTTGGCTGACCGAGTTTGCAGACGACTGCAAACTAGGGGCCATAATTGATACTCTGGCTGATACAGACACCCTTCAGAGGGGTCTCACTGAGGCAGATACCTGGTGTCAAAATCATGTCCTCAAGCTGAATGCCAAAAAGTGCGCAGTCATCCCCTTTGGAAAAAACAAAGTACCCACGAACTACCACATAGGTGGTAGTCCCCTAAATACAGAAAAAGTAATAAGGGATCTGGGGACCCAAGTAGATAGCAATCTCTCCTTTGATAATCATATTGCCAAGGTAGTTAGAAAATCCTTCTATGTGGCCCACCAAATCTCAAAAGGGTTTGCATCCAGAACAAAGGAGGTTATTGTGCCTCTCTACTCATCACTTATTAGACCCATTATAGAATACAACGCTCCATTTGGGATGTACATTACAAGACACCTGCAACAGCTGGAAAAACGACAAAAGTACCTCAACAAGAGGATTACTGGCCTCAAACAGATGACCTATACAGCCCGACTAAAGAAACTCCAGCTGTACTTGGTTGCATACCACTTACTTAGAAGTGATCTCTGCTTGACATACAAGGCCATGTCCAACCCAGAATTGATGGATATGCTCCACCTAAAAAAAAAAAAAACAAATCCCTGAGAGCCACACGCTCTAGGGATATAAACCTTACCACAACGATAACTAGGACGTGCTGGAGGGATAGATTCCTGACCCAGAGACTCTGTATGCTTTGGAGCAAGATTCCAATATACATCAGGCAGAGCCCCTCACTAGCACTCTTCAAGAGAAACCTTGACGGGTGGATGGGAAACAGAAAATTTACCCCGGGGATCACTGCAGTGGCTCTGCTGGACAGAGGCACAGGAAACTAATGACTCTGCTGGTCAGAGGCACAGGGAACTAATCTAAGTGGGTGGCGAAAGCCAACACACTTTGGCTAGGCTTATAAATGCCCTTGGGCAGATAGCCTTGTACTTATTTATGAACCTATGAACCTAATGCATATAAATTTAAAGGATTTATTGTGCACATAACTACAGAGAGGTGATACACACAATTCTGAAACTAGATATGTATTTAAGTAAAGGTGGTGAGGCAAATGGTAATATTATTATTATTATTATTATTATTATTATAACTGTTGTTATTTCTATTCGTGTAAGCAAAGCAAACACAATATTAGAAAGGGATAAACTGTACACTTTTAGACAGTCCATACTCTTCACACTGCATGGTTGGCCTGTTCATATGTAGGGCACATTTTACATTTTGTTATTTGGCCTTGGAATTTTTTTGTCATGTTGGTAGAACATGCACTACACATATTACAGTGTTCTGTATGTAGTGTTGGTATAACATGCACTATATGTATTACATGTTCTGTATACAAAGCATGTAAGATTCCCCCCTTTGACTTCCCTGTAAATAATTATTTCTGATGACAGTACTGCCTCCAATCAGAAACAGCCATGCTGGTAACAGACACGTAGCAGCTATAAATATAAATCTTCTACATGGGTAAACAGAGCATTCTTTATTTCCTACAGATGCTCTCCCTCTGCGCCATTGCTGGAGTCAATCTTCTGTTTGTCCTTGGCAGATTAGACTGTAATATCATGTTATTTCAATAGATATTAAATTATTTTAAAACTCTTTTTTAAACACCTTTATTGAATTATCGGTTGTGACATAGGCAAACAAATGTATGTAAATGTAATTAAACCACATTACCAAGTTCACATTTGCAAACATTATATATTCCATATGTGATGCCCCACCACTGGACAAGTAATCAAGGAGCCTCAATCCTCACCACTAGCACCAGTGAGGGACGTATTTTGGGAGAATGACAGGTGCACACACTGTATTTCCAGATGCAGCTCTGCATCAAGTGCAATTTCCCTTAAGAGCACACAGAGACCACAATCAGTCCAGGGATGGTTTCTCCCTCTTTCTCCAGATCCCCAATAAGACTTCCCCTGGCACAGCTATAGAGTTGAGATCTCAGCTGAGTGGCCAAGCCAGGATTTCCAGCAACCTCTCTGCCCAAACAGTTCTTCATATCCCTGCCCAAGTAGCTGACACACACACACACACACACACACACACACACACACACACCTACACACACACACACACACACACACTTTGAGGTTCAATTTATACACACACACACACACACACACACACACACACACACACACACACACACATGCACACACACTCACATACCTGGGAAGGGCTGGCACAGGTTTCCTAGCTATGCCACCTTCTGCCCAGACTATAAGGTAGTTATTACTCCACCAGCCAGCTCCTTATCAGCTACTTTAAGGCCCTTAACAAAGGGTGTCCAATGTTACTGTGTAATGTTACTATCAATACAAATGGTAGTTTGACCAAGAGCAAGGATATTAGGAGTGGCCTACACAGTGTCACCAAATAAATATGCAAGTATTCTCAGAACTTAAATATGTCTAGAGAGATCAGCCACAATGAAATGTTTAAATATGTTTAATAATAAATAATAAAATGAGAAGAAAATACTCAGTATATATTTACAGTGATAGAGTTCAAAATCACAGGAAATTTTTAAAACAACATTGCAAGACAGTCTCAAATAAAAAAAGAAAAATATCTAAAAATAAGCTTTGCTATATTCCTGACTATATCTAAGAGAATTTGTATACTCTAATAACTTAATTAGAGCAGCAAGGCAGATGGGGTGAATGGATCTTCTCTAGTTGTTGTCAGGTCAAAGACAGAATACAGAATTCAATCTCTCTCTAAGAGACTTCCCAAATTAATATCTCAAATATTATTGCTGGAATAGCTTGCAGAATTACATAATTTCTTGTCATCTGACTCTATCACAGGTAAAACCCTTACTGCTGAAAGCTAGCAGTATTTAGCATCTACTTGTGAAAATACATACACAAGGTCTTTTCCTGAGATCTTTGAAGATCATGGTTGTCATAAAACATTAAAACACTTCCAAAACAACACAGAAAACTTCTCAGCACAGACATTGTGTCTGTTGCTGCACTGAAACTGAAAGATAACATATTTTTTATGGCCCAGCCATAAAATAATTAAATTTCAGCTATTTTCTGAAGTTTTGCAAGTTTACCTTCTGAGTTCCAGTTTCCCCTTTTAAAATATATATGTTTAAACAGTTACAATAGTGTATTTAGATTTCTGTTCTATTCCAGTAAGATACACTGTGGATATATTTTAAGCACTTTGCAAAAACCTTTTCAACACACACTTCTATACCAGCAGTTTGATATACACCTAACATATAGTTCTAATACATTTGGAACACCAGTATCTTACATGAAGCATGTTGACATTCACAAATGATATATAACCATTTACAAAATCCCAGATAACTGTGCTGGCAGTATCTCTCTTTTTCACATTTCTATATAAATCATGTTGATATTCACAAAGGACATATAATTATTTACAAAATTCCAGATAGCTGGGCTGGCAGTATCTCCTTTTGTTACACTTCTATATAAATCATGTTAATATTCAGAAATGACATATAATTATTTACAGAATTCCACCTAGCTGTGCTGGCAGTACCTCCTTTGTCACACCATATATTGTTATATATCATATGATCTAAGCAACATTACATAAATTATTAATTTCTTGCCTTCTCTTAAATCTCATTCCTCATCCAAAAATTTTTTCTACATGTATTGTTCCCACAATTTCCATTTTTTCTACTTCTACCCCTTTTTAAAGATCTTACTACCTTTTCTTTTGTCTCTGTTACAATTTTAACTACTTCAAGTATAGTCGGTTTAGATATTGATTTCCATTTTCTAGTAATTGCTTTTTGGCAGCCACCAGAATTAAACTTAACAATGCCTTAATATGTCTAGACAATTGAGATTCTGTATCCCAGCTCAAAAAAAAATTTTCCTTAGTTACACTCATTTGCTCGCTCAGTATTCCTGACAAGAGTACCTTTTTAAAGTCTGCCAACTTAATACACTCCCGAATCATATGTTCTCAGTTACCGCTTTCTTCCCCATCACACTTCCAACATTTGCCAACTACCCAAGGAAAAATTCATTGGAGTCTGCTTGGGATATAAAAGTATCTATGCAAATACATCCAGGCAAATATCCTAAGTCTTCTAGGTTTTGTTGCATATTTGGTAGACATACATATGTTCTCTCACTGTTTCTTTGGGAATTACATTTCTAATCTCTCTTCTCCATATAGTCTGACCTCTTCTGAGTGATTCATATAGTTTTTGTGCAATATTTTATATGTCCTACTAAATATCCCTTTTTTAACAGCAACTTCTGTTCTAGATTCAGTTTAAAACTCAGTCGGTGCAGGTCTTTCATTTAAGATTCCCCTATCCCTTTCTGTTTGTCTGTATTCTGATACCAATCCCTTATTTAGAAGGCAATGACTAGCCTGCAATCCAAATGTCTTCTTGGCCTCTTCCTATTCTATTACCTTTCCTTCTCTAATTATTTGTTGCCAGTACCTTGTTTTCTTTGCCATCTTCCTCCAATAAACTTCAGCCCCCTCTTGCCTATTCTCCACACTCCTAATTGCAGTCATCCCTATTAGCAGAATCTCTTGTCTCCATTCCCATGTTGGGTTAGTTCTTAGTATACTTTCTGCTACTTTAGGAATATAATATTCTGTATGATTGTTGTGATTCTCCTTAAGAATCTGCATCCAAAATCCTGTTCTCTCCTTATTTCTTGAATTACACTTCCACTTAATCATCATCCATTTCCACTTTGATTTGTACCTTTCTGCTTGTGTTATCTATTAGAACCTTAACTGTGTAGCTTTAGAGCCTTAACTGTGTAGCTTTAAAGTATCCCTTCAAATCAGGTAGTTCTAAACCTCCTTGTTCTATTGGGAGAACAAGCTTATCCCACATGACCCTTGTCCTCTTCCCCTCCCAGATAAAATCCTTCAACTCTTTGTTAGTTATTATTTACAATTTCTCCTCTTGTTGATAAAAATATACCCGACCTGTGAATAAAATTAAAGGGATTAAAAACATTTTTACTGGTTGTATCTTGCTACTCATATCCATAGAGAAGAATTTCCACTTTTGCAGTTTTTGTATTAGATTTTTAGTCTCTTCCCACATATTCTTAGCCATAACCAAATTTGTTTAATCCATACTCCTAAATACTTCATTTTTATCATGTCCCCATAAAAATGGGTATTGCTAGACCAATTCATGTGGGGGTACCTACTTTGTAGCTATAGCCTTTGTTTTATCTTCATTAATTTTATATCCTGAAAAAAACTTTGAACTGTCTCAGAATATTTCTCAAAACTGAGATGTCCTTTGCTGGTTCCATTGGGTACAAAATAATATTGTCTGGAAATAAAGCCAAAGTTTCTTGAACACCATACCAATTCTATCATTGAATTTCTGAGTCTCTTATTTTGTTACCAGAGGTTCTAAACATAATGCAAATAACAAAGGGGAAAGAGGACACCACTGCCTGATTCCTCTGTACAGACAAAACTTATCAGAGAGGAAGCCTCCGACTTTAATTCTTCCCCTCATATATCCTCTTAATTAACTTTATTATTGTATCAGGGAATTGCTCTATTTGTAATATCCCTGCTTACTCTTAAAGACCTACGAAAAACAGTGGTATTTTCTTACATTCTGGTTCCCTCTGGATCATCAGTTCTATTAATGTTGTCAGATGTTTGATTCCCCTCCACAAAACCACATTGGTCCATACTATTAGTTTCGACAACACCTTTGCCATTCTTTTAGCTATTATAGACATAAACACTTTATAATCATGATTTGAAATTGAAATGGACCTATATGAAGTTGGATGGGATGGGTATTTAGTGTCTTCAGGTATTATAGCCACCATAGCTTTTTTCCAGGATGTTGTTGCCTCCCTTTCTTTTAAAATACTGTTAAAACCTTCCATATCTTTACCACTTTATTCCCTCCTAGCTTCCAAACTTCCACTAGAATTCCATCTATTCTCAGAGAGTTTCCTGCAGATTGGTTATATGTCAGCATTTTTATCTCATCGCCTCCTGTCTTAAGTGTTAGTTGTTGAGCCCATCTACCTCTAACCTTGGCATATATAAGTTTTTCATAAATATTTTCATTTGTGATTTTTCTTGATTTCCCCAATTCTCTGATTTATACAAATTTTAATAACATTTCTGAAATATCTCTAATACATCTACAGGATCTTTTGTTATCTTCTTGTTATAGATTCCCTAAGTTTGGCAACAACCCTTTCTACTTTCTGTTACCTATTTTGTTGTGCCAAACATTTTCGTCCAACAGAGTTATTGGCAAAAAATAGTTGCTTGACAACAATATTTCTAAACTCATGCGTATTATCCAAATGCTCCCTTATTTTCTCTTTAGTACTCAGCAATTGCGCCTCTTCTTGTTCTTTGAGATTCCCCTTAGTTTGTAACACTTTAAGTTTTGTCAGCCTCTCTAAATAGTTCTTATTACTTCTTAAACAGATCTCCTTTTCTTTTATTTCTACCCTGTTTTTAAACTGCACTTTTGTTGTATCCCACTGACAAGCTGTAACTTCAGTAGCACTTTCTATCTTTCCTAATTATTCCTGGATAATCTCCACTACCCATTCCTTAAATTCCTCTCATTTTAACAGGTAGGTGGAGAAGTGCCAGTGTCTCATCTTTACTTCATTATCATACATTTATATCTTAGTAATTATTGGCAGATGATTTGAAATAGTTATTGGATGTGTATTAAAGTTCTCAATTAAATGGACATGTTCCTGTGAAATATATTTTTTGTCAAGTCTAGCCTAGTTATTGTACCTTGGGGAATAATATGTAAATTCTCTCTCTCCAAGTTCCTGTTACTGAATTCACATCTTCATTCCAAATATTTTCATAAATTTCTTTAGAAATTTATCCCGTTTTGTTATATTTTCTTCCTTGTAAGTCCTCCTAGATACATCCTTATTGTTGAAAATCAAATTCCAGCCTGCACCTATAAGTAATATTCCCTGTTGAAAATTAATTATTTCTCCCCAAATTTTTAAGCTGCAAAATAACAGCTTTAGGTGGAATATAAATACATGCCAATGTGTTCCTCATCCTTTGCCAGTAGCCCTTTACCACTACAAATCAGACATTATCATATATTAATGACTACAAGGGCCTTTTTAAACCTAGACATGCATTCCAAATCTCTGACAAGTTATTGTTCCCTTGATAAATGTAAGCAGGGGCTTGGGAGATTAAACATTTACAAGCAGAGGCCTGGGATGTAAACCATTTACAGGCTGCCTGTGTCTATGAGAGACATTGGTGCCAAACAGGGACAAATTTCCTGTTCCCCATCCAGTTGTCCAAGTTCCACCTGAATTGAGTTAGAGAGGAGGTCTGCTTCACATGGATGGGAAGCCTGTTCCAGAGAAGGGGTAGTCTCTGTGATACATACCTGTCTATCCAACAGGCCCTATTTATATCACAGGCAAGGTTTAAGTCTTTAGAATGGGTAATTCTGGTGCTATTTGTTTTGTGGATATGCAGGAGGTCCATCAGGGTGGGGCCTGACAATACCTTGCATGCCAGGCATAGATCTTCCCTCAACAGCCTGTAGGAGACAGAATAAAGGGATAGGGCCTTGAGGCAGTCTGTGCTGGATATGTTACTTATGCCCTATATTCTTTTAGTAAGGAAGATCTGTGGGCAGTCCAATTGTTGGATATGCCTGGTTAGGTACATACCAAAGGAGGCATTGTACGCAATGATAGGTTTGATGAATGCTGGATAGAATGGAACAATAACTTCCTTGGACTTAGATGCCATACCTTTGATTAAAGGTTGCACAACATAGAATGATTTCCTGATTATTGTAGATGTGATAGCCAAAGGCAAGATTACAGTCTATGTATGTCTGCAAGTCTCTGACTACTGAGTCAGCTCTTAAGGGTGTGTTGTCAATATGATAGTTACCAGGGGTGGATGGCTTCCCAAAGCATACTATTATGTGTTTCTTGGCATTTTGTTTTAGTCCATAGCACTGGCACCAGTTATTTGTGTCAGCTCTTCCTGGAGAACATATGTGTCAGTGGGGGATTCTATTACAGCTCCCACAATCATCTGCAAATTTAAGCAGTCAGAGGCCAGTGACATTAGCTTTGACTTCAGATATGTAAATGCCAAAAAGGAGCGGTCCCAGGACTGATCCCTGAGGGACTCTGCTTGTGACTAGCCTCTTTGTAGAGGTGGACTCCCCAATTCTAACTTCCTGGGTCTGGTCTGTGAGCCAGCTGGTTATCCACCAGGTTACATAAGGGTTTATACCTAATGTCTTGAGGTTGTCAACAATGCCAAAGTGGGTATTGTATCAACAGCCTTGGCTGAGTCAATGTAGGCAATGGGAACCATTCTACCCTCATGCATTGCTTTTGTGACCTTTTAAAAGAAGTCCAGTAGGCTCAGTAGGCATGACCTGCCCTTGACAAAACCAAACTGGGTTTGGTCAAGTGTCTGGAGGTTTCCTGTGTCAGTGTTGATAATTTCCATGATAATTCTTTTCATAGCTTTGCATATGAGACTAGAGAGACTTTTGGGTATGTAGTTTCCAGAGTCTGTAGATGGCCCACCTTTGTGCAGAGGGATGACTGTTGTTCACCATTTATGAGGCACAAAACCTATTTGGGGTCTACCATTAAAAAGCAATTCCAGAGGTCCTGATAGGTCATGTTTCATGCTATTTACAAGAATACTAGGATATTGTCTGGGCCCATTGATGCAGTGTTTTTGGCCTTAGAGCAAACATTAAGTACCTGTTCCCTAGTGATAGCAGGGTGAGTGATATTTGATGGTATTTCCTGAGGGAAGATTGAGGGGGAGAGAGGGGTAAAGAATTTGTCTGCCAGTAGGTTTGCTATATCTTCTGGATTAGTATAGGTGGCTTCATTAACAATGAGCTCTGCACACAAATGTATATTGCCTTTGAGGTTGAAGACATCAGTAAAGAATGCCTTGTAGTTGTCCTTGATCTGGGAGAGCAAATTTACCTCAAATTTGTCTTTGGTAGACTTTATCTGTCCTCTGAGTTGTTTGTTTAGTTTGATGAGAGTGCTTTTATCCTGCAAGGTGCTGCACTTCCTAATTTATTGCCATGATATACTTCTTTCTGTTATACAGCCTATTGATGTTGAGATTCCACTAGGCTGGCTTGTTTGTTTTTTTTTTCTTAGTTAGTTCTGTACTTCTTCCTGGTGGATACAGCTGCCTCTATGCAGCTATAAACATGCTTGTATAGGGTTTCTGTAAATGGTTCCCTGTTCTCAGGGTTTATGAGGGCTTGACATTTTGCCAGGTTATCACTTAATAGTAGGAATTTAGCCTTGGAGTAGTTTCTGGATATTCCAGGGTTATCAAGGGTTCCACATTTTATTTTTACTTCAAATGACACAATTTGTGGTCTGACCTTACCAGAGAAGAAATTATACTATGGGGTGTTCAGCATTCTCCCATATTAGTGAGGACCACATCAAGTATGTTTGCACCCCTGATATTCTGTTGAAATCTTTTATTTATTAAATTCACATGCTCAGTTCTTTCTAAATGTGTATACTGTAACATTCCTATTTGCAATCTATATTTCTTAATATTAAGTATTCTTTCATTTTTTTGTCTATACCTGTGAGATAATTCACATTCCGAGGTAATATGGAAAGTGTCACCATTATGGTAAGAAGTCAATATTCCCACCAATTATATATGCGTATTTCTAGCTTTTGTGATACATGCACTCATTAATATTTGGCAGCTTAATCCTTTATACATTTTTCTTATCATCAACATTGGAACCTTTGTCATTTTTACAAGACTTTTTGTTATAATAAAAACTCTCTAAAAACAGAACACCCCAATAATCTGTTAATACAAACACACATGACTGTGCACATCTTCAAATATGAAAGTTTAACTCTCCTAATTAAAAACATCTGTGCCAAATAGATAGCTGCTAACACAGACCCTAATTAACTTGAAATTGAGATCATCTATGCTAATATTCATGTTATTGCCTATGCTTCTACTTTCACTAATTGGTGTCCATTTTGTTTAATCTTTTCTCCCCCTCTTGATGGGAAAACTACTTGTGTATTTTCAGAAATCATTAACTTTTACCTCTGAAGAAAACAGTGCTCTGTCTTTTATTACCCTATTATCAGCTTTCCTTCATGGAAAAGTAAGAGAAAAAAATGTAGTCCTCTGTTGCAGCCTGAAAGACAAGCAAAACATTATTGGTAAAGGAAATCTTTTCATTATATTAGATGTTCTCATATTTACTCGTTTCCACTTAAAATTTGTTACTAGATTAAGTCAAGGGTGCTAATCCAGACATTCACCTATGCAAAAGTAAGGTGAAAAAAAAAGCATTTCAGCTCTTCATATATTACACCCCACCCTCCACATCAACAACCCAAGATTACAACCTAGTAACTTAAATATGCTTTTGTCTAGCTTTTTATTTCCTTTTGTGCTGTAATGTATATATTACTTAATATCACAAAAGAAGAAAGAAGGAGAAGAGGAAGAAAAAGGAAAGGTACCTGTTTAATATTATCACATGCAAGAACAACTAAAAATACTTTACTGTAAAATATGCAATTTATACTCTGAAAAGTTTCACAGAAATACTAAGAAAATAAATTATTTTACTTAGAGGTACCTTTTCCCTCTTCTTCCCCTCCCCTCAGAGTCCTCCCAAATCTTAATGACATCAATTGAGACAAATGGTTTTCCGATCCTCACAAGTTAAACAAATTCAGCAAAGGTTCACTCTTTCCACTTATTCTTATACAGCCATATTTCACAAATGTGATTGATGGTTTGTAGTCTCACATTTATTCACTAATTTCCATGTTGCTGCTCTTCTTCCTCTTCATCTCTATCTCCCAACTCCAGGTTCCAGTTCAATTCCATGGTACTCCTGATTCTTCTAGTTATCTCCTGGGCATTTTCCTTTGCAAAATGTTTCACTGCTAAAGCCTCTCCATGTGCTTTATTATCAGAAGAATGAGAAGCAGAATTACCTTTGGACTGATCGCTCATTTTTGGTTGGATAAACTTTTGCATTGCCTCCTTCGGCCATTCTACATCAAAAATGACTTTGATTCTCCAGGAAAAAATATTCTGAAGATAACTGGATACAGCAGCATTTGTGTCACACCTGCTTCTCAACATTCCCCGATTACCAGAATACATTTGTTTATCTTCTGTCTGTTGTACAGTGAATAATCATTTTCCGCAAACATTCTATTTTCTCCAACTTTTAATGCTTTGCCCTTTCTCTTTCTGCTGGTGGGTTTGCATCTTTACTAATAAAGGACTTGGCTGCTTTCCCATGACCCAACCTGGTACCTCAGCAAATCGGCTGAAAAAGCAAGCAAGGAGGGCTGAACACAAAAAACTTAGTTAAAAGGTTTTTATTTAAGTGCAATGAAGAGTAAAATCCACTTTCGGAGCAATCTCCCCAACTTCCTCAGAAATAACACAAATACTACTAACAAACAACTTATATATAATTATTAAAATTTAATTAATTAGTTAATTAACATTTAAGGTTGATCCATAAAATTTGTATTAAATTGTAAAATGCAACAGTATTATGCAAAAAAAACTAGTAAAAAAAAATAACAACAAACTTACAATTAGCAAATTAAAAATTAAATTATGTATATATCTATAAAAAATAATAAAAAATAAATATATATATAAATGTATAATAATGTATAATATAATAAAATAAAATTTGATTTGATTTATTTTGAACAATTCACACTTCATTTTATCAAATATCTCATTTTATCAAATATCCGCTCATCAACTAACAACATAATAAATTAAATAAATTAAATTAGTCAATAAATAAATAGGAATATAAGTAAAGTAAACTACCCCTAACATTTCTATATACTAAATATTCCTAATAAAAAATATATATATAATATATATAAAGTAGAAAAAAGTAAGTAGTAGAAGAAAATGTATAAGCATATAAGCAATATTATATTAGTAATTATAATTATTTAATAATTAATTATTTATTCATTGTATACAAGTATAAATATATATATATGTATATATATATTTGTGTGTTAGTGAAACAGCATGATATAACAATATAATAAATAAAAATAAAATAAAAAAAAAAAAAAAAAAAAATATATATAATATATATATAATATATATAGACACTTTCTATACGTGTAAAACACAAACAAATACTGATAAACTTTTAAAAGTTATCAAAAAATAAAAATTGTTAATTTTAATGTTTCTAAATATACAAGATATCTGACATCATTTCTCATTGCTTTCCTTATCTATAAAATTTTCTATTTTTACACATAAAATTACACATACACATAACATTAAGACCAGGATATTGGCAAGCATTCACTCTAAGTTGCCAAAGCAATTCTATTCTCTCCAATTTTAGTGACTCTGACCACCTCTTCCATCATTAAATAACTGATAAATCTGAATCAATTTGAATTCATGCAATTCAAAGTCAGTAAGTCACTTTTCCATTTCTTCTTACTTTTGCATTCTGCTCAGCACATTCCCTCATGCAGTTTCTCAATCAGTTTTTACTATATATTATCAGTTTTGATGATGATTTCATTTAGAGTAAATAGCAATGTCTCATTGTAAGTCACTGTTACCCTTAACTGTAGTAATTCCATTACGTATACTCTAAAGTTGCTGTAATACTCATATATTTAAACATTTTACACATATCACATATTTTTACTTATACATGCCCTATTGCACTTATACATGCCCTTCCTATGCTCAAATGGTCTAGGATTAGCCTCTAAAATGTTCTTCAGGTTAATGCCCACCAGGGTAAATCTATTATCTGATAATCTCTCAATTATCCTCGATCAAATATCTCATCAAAATGTAATGAAAATTGTGAAATGATGTTTAAATGATTTTAGAAATCAATGTTTGCTGTGTTGTCAAAAAATTACTCTTTTTGAAAATTTTGCTTTTGAATACATTAAACACCTAACTCTTTTATATTATAAACTCTTCAAAATTATCCACAAAACTCTCTTGATATATCATCTCTCTAAAGAAATCAGTACATAGATTATCATCAAGAACGCTCTTACAACCTCACATTTATCCTCTGTACTTTATCCTCTGAATCATCTGGCTGTTAATTGTCTGTCTTTAATTGTACAACCTGCCCTGGGTATAACTGGTAAACAAATTTGACAAATTTATTTCTGTATATTTTCAAACATTATTTAGAAACAATCTTTTTCACAGTAGTTTTAGAAACAAATTATTATAAAAAGTCAGTAATTAGAAAAATTCTACATCTAGAAAGTAATTGTAAAATTCTACTTCTAAATTAAAACATATCACCCAAAATGTTCCACCATTTACAGTAACTGATCTAGTATGAAATATCATCCAAAAACCCAGTACTCCTGAATCTGGTCTTTATATAATAGTGGATTTTTTAAATTTATTCTCTCTCATAGTGCATTAACTAACAAATTTGCCACCGTGCACCATGCCACCCCAACTTTACATTGCTGCACAGTTTAATGACAAACTCACAATCATTGAAACAAACATAGTTAATGAAATTTCACATCAATCAATTACCCAGTTGTATGTAATTTTGTGCACCTAACATTTTATTCCAAACGTTGCAATTACAGTAGTTATTATTTATTGTATATATATATATTATTTATATATTAATATATAAATATATTATTATTATGTATATACATTATAATAATGTAGTATAATAATAGTATATATAAAATATATAATTATAAAAAAGGTATAAAGATATATATTATAAAAATAAATAATAAAAAATATATAATAAATATAAAAAAATTCTAACAGACAGTAAATTAACAAAAACAAATGTTATAAAACTTTTAAAATCTTATTACCAAAAATTTACTAAAATATAATCAATATTAGTTACCTTTGTTATTATATGTTACATTTTTTATTATTTTACTTTTTATGTTATTTGTTTTATTTTATTATTTTTAGCTTTTATGATACAAAATTATTATGTATTTATTTATTGTTTAAGTTTAATGATCATCTTTCATAATGCAATTCATTATAAGATTAATTTTAATATTAATTAATTAATTAATTAGGTATAAGTGATGTAATTGCTTAGATTAGTTGAGTTTGTTTTGAGGTGTTTGGGATTTTGTTCTGCCGATAAAGAGGATTTTACCTTTTACCCACTAAGTTTTTTTTTATCAACCTGATTTTTTGTGTTTTCAAATGGACTCCATGTTTGGTGCCAGATTCGACACTTTTTTCACGGGTTTTGTGTTTTGCGCAAGTTTCTCAGTTTGATTGTGTTCAGCCAATCGATTTTCACCAAGTGTCACCAACAAGAGTGATCCAACAACGAGTCGATGGCAAGGATCAGCCATTGATAGAGTTACTATCTCATCTGACCAACAACTTTTCTAAAAGACCTGCAGAAGGAAATAGAGTTTCAAAAACTATAATGAAAGAATTAATTAAAATATGAAACACAGTTGCAAAGATTTCTGATGACAATAATCCTGTAATTAACTCACCTAAAATGGGCAGGTTACAGCAACAGAATGAAGACGCCGGGGTTAATAACTGACTAAACACTTAAACCGTTGTTTGATGAAAAGCAACGCTATAGCTACCGAAACCTGATTGCACTCTTGCCATAACGGGTAAATAGAGTCAATTACTTAAAAATACCAAATTAATAACTGCCCACTGCCCAAGAGGTAAGAACCAAACATTTACCAAAACTGTCTATTTAGAAAATTAAATAATATTCAAAAAATCCTGGTAGCAATAGCATACTTCAAGTAACCAAGAAAAAGATTACTAGAAGCTTTTATACTAAGGGATCCAGGCTTTACAAAAGGCAGCTAGCAGAAGCATTTTTCAATGGCCTACACTTTACTCTTGCTCAGCACTAAGCTTACAAGTTGGAAGCAAAGTGTTTTGTGGGCACTTTTTAAATCTTTTTATGGTGACTTATGACACACTAATGAATGAAACAGACTTATGGATGAAACAAATAAGCTTTTCTCAGTCGGACTTAAGTGATGATGTTTAGTATTAAGTTGATTATAATATAGTATTTTTCAAAAAAATATCAAAATATCAAGCAACTAAAATGAAGACTTAACAAAGAAAATTTAAAGGATTTTACCCTACTTCACAAGGTAAATATTTACCCTAAAGGCAAGAGGCTTACTACCAAGGCTTATGAGAGTGAAAGTTAGCACAGAAAATTATTTTAAATCTAAAATGTAATTATAAATATGTCTCACCAGTTTTGTTATGACAAGAATGTTTATGATACTGCTCAAGTGACTACCAGTATGGCATAAAATCAACAACAACAATAGTAATAAAAATACCAATAATATGTAAAAATAAAATCACTACCGGTAATCAGAATCATGGGACCATAAGAAATCAAATACACACAACCATAAGAATCATACAAAAAATTATATGATGAACGACAAAGCACAATGATTGAATAACCATCTGATGGACACCAGAAAATGTTATTAGCCAATGAGCATGTTAAAATATTGTTATATTAATTCTGGACACTGATTTAGAAAACTATTTCGACATCATTGAGCAAGGAAATATGTTCCAACAGAAAGCAAACACTACATGTTGAAACAGCATTACTTGGACCTGACCAATTCACTTCAATTTGACAATCTACGTAATATTAATTTAAACTCCACCCAACAAGACTAATGGGGTACTATGTCTCACAAGACTCATCATCAAGTGTACCTTAGGTAAAAATCCTCCTTACAAATTAAATAATTAGTTTTATTGAAAAAATTAGCAACACAGGTAAAGGCAAAAGAAAGAGCACAGGTAACATGTTAAGAAATAGTATAGATTGTATGGAAAAAAAAATAAGAAATTTTCAAGCAATTCGAATGCAGTTAAGCCCCCAGATATTTATGGGGGAACCAGATATGGGTAGGCATGATTATGAAATGAAAAATTATAAAATTTTATCGATTGTCATCGTGATAGTCATAGAGATATAAAGAAGAGGTAGAAAATGGATATAAAACACTATATAGCCCTATACAAAGAGCTGGTATTGTAGGAAGCAAGCATAAATGTATGGATAATGACAATATTTAATTGGCCTTGCCCATTTAATCCTCGAATTCAATTTGAAAGCCTATCCCTATCATCCATAAATTACCAATCAATCCACTAGTACCAATTTTTCACTTTGGATGCATATTTATAGCTTATTTTAATAGTAAATACATTAAACAACAACATTAAAAATAAAACAAACTTGGAGACACTAAAGGAATCTATTTCTGGTCATTCTTAGAGAATATAAAATTGACTGAGTTTAGATGATGACTTTTTTTTGTAATGATGTAAATAATTTTATATTCATCAATACCACATAGTTATAAATGAATTGAATGGGTACAAAGAATAAGAATTTTGATGAACATACACACACATAAAATACAATGGTTAAATGAAATGCTATTGAACAGTACTATCATTATATTACAATTCTTATGGATGAAATTTTCAATCAAACTGTTAGTGGCATAAATGGGCCCTGGGGTACAAATTTAGTTAATGTTTAGTGGGGGCTTTATTGGGAGAGGGAACACGCATTTAAGTAAAGAAACAAGTTATTCAGATCTAGGTTTAAAGAATGATTGTTTTTGATAGTATGTTCCTATTCCAAGGTACTGTATTCACTAATTTACATTTACTGTTTTATTTTTAATTCTAATTTTACACTTTCTTTATTTATAAGATACTAGATAACATTCGGACTATAGAGAATGATGTATTGTTTACTTACTGAATTTTGAAATTTAATTTAATAATATTCAGAATTACCAAACGATCAATATGTTTTTTAGTTAAATTCAGTTATTTTGCACAAAATTGTAGTTAGTAAAATGTAAGCAGGTTGTAAGAGCAGCCAGAATGATTACAAGGGACATTGATTTTGAGGACAAGACCTTATGAAAAACTATTGAAATCATTCTTAGAGAGAGAGGATCATCATATGATTTTGTACATGATATCATATAAGAAAGAGGAAATAAATAGATACCCCAATTTTATATCAGTAAAATAAATAACAAAAAAATGTATTCAACATGAAACTTTTGGAAAACTTTTAACTTTTATTTGTATCATTTGTAATTGACACCTTTCAAAAACACAAGTGACAAACGGTGCAATATTTTGATTAAACATATTGGTTTGTGATGAGCCAGCTTTCCTACGTGATTCTAACTAACGCTAGATTTGAACTAACCTGGCAGACCAGTTTAAGAACATAAACAATGCTAATTCTAGACAGCTTGGCATATATAAACATAAATATATACGTAAACAAATATATTGCATTTGCAAGCATATTTGTTTATACGTAATATAATTATACTACCAAGGAGAAATAAATTGAAATTTAAGGCAGTGCTCTCCTGGCTAAATCAGTATCATGGATGTTTATCATAGGAAATTTCGATAGAAAGTTAGTGTGAGATATTATGAGAGCTAGATACTGCATACAAGTAAGAAGAAATGAATACACTAGATGTATGAAAACCAGACTTTGCCGGACACATAAGTGTATTCAGACTTATTGACCAAAATTATTTAGTGAGCTGGGAAGAACAGAGCCAGAGAAGACAAAAATTGGAGAGAACAGAATTGTTGGCAATTGAGGAGTGAATAATCTTATTTCCTGAATGAAATGAAAAACAGCTAATGTATTATTAGAGAGAAAATACTTATTAGATCTAATTTTAAAGCAATGAGATGCAGATAAGTTGTAGAGAATGAAAACACAACAATTATAAATGAATAATAGAACTAACTTTCTACTAGATATATATATTTTTTTACATTTTTATGTCCAATATTACTGTTTATTGTTTATATCATACTAACTTTTACATAACTTTGTGGTATTTTATTTTTTTCCATATTTATATATTACATTTTTACTTGTATTATTGATTGAATTCATTATTATAATATATATATATATTTATACATTAATATTTATTATTTATATTTTTCTATACAATATATATTTATAATTGTATTATAATGTAATTATAATTAATTTCATTTTATGAGACATAATTATATACATCTGTTTATTTATATATATTATTTTTTATAAATGAATAATGAAATTTTGTTATATTTTATATATATTTGGTGTTTTAGAGTATACTTGTAATATCCACCTTTGATATTATTTTTATTTTTAATTTGATATATATTTAATTTATTTTATGTTTAATTTGTTTGTTTATTTATTAATTGTTAGTTTTTTGATTTACTGAATTTAATAATAGTTTTAAAATCAAATTTGATTTATTATTGATTATACATTATATCATACTCATTATTATTTTATTATTATCATAGATATATACAATCATTTTATAATTACAATGGTTGTTGTCATTAATGTATTACTTTTTAATTATACTAAGCTGGTTGTTATTACTAGTTATTTTATTATTTTTTACTCAATGACTTTGTTGATCAAAATTAATTTATTGAATGCTTTACTATACTAATTATAAAATTACCTTTGAGATGTGCTTTTTAATTAATTAATTAATTAATTATTTTTAAGAGGCAACCATGACCAAATTTGAAGCATGTTCAAGGTGTACCTTTTCAATTAACAATTCCTGCTGTGGAATACTAGTCCAGTTGCTTATTGGTGCCTTCATAAAATTAATACAGTCTGTCTGTTCCTTCTAGTTTCTCTTGTACAGCAGAAAATCTCAGATTTTCCTTGTGTGCTCTGTCCTCTAATTCTACCATTTTCTGAAACATCTCTTCCTGAGCAGTCTCATACTCAAAAATAAGTCAAAAAACAAAGAACAGAAATGTTCACCAGTGGAGCAGTGGACTCATTTTGATCACAGTCTCATACTCAGACAGCTTTTTGCTCATTTTGACCACTGATTTTTGAGTTTTATCAGCTCATCTAATATCTTTTTAAAGCTTTTTTCCATTTACTAGGGCCTTTTGTATTTTGAGTTGAAGTACTCCTTTAATGTTTCATTTATTTTAACCAGCTCTGAGCACATTTGGCATATTTTTCCCTTTAGATTACTGGAAGCCATGTCTTGCAAAAAAGCTGGATCTTGAACTGCTTTTTGCTGAACAGCTGTAGGACTCTTCCCAGTCAGTGCTTTCTCTTCACCTTTTCTAGTTGAATTTCTTTCAGGCTGTCTTAGTTTCTTCTTTACAGGTATCCAGGCAGTGAACTTACTAGCCATTAATTGAATTTTACTCAAACAGACAAAAATCACTATTTGTTGTTTCTCAGTTTCTGTTTTAATACTGGGAGAGATAAAGTTAAGCTGCTGATCAATGTACAGCCATCTTGGAAGCCCTATTTTAAAAATCTTATGGGATAAGTGGATCCAGGAATTGATCTAGCATGGGGTATAGGATGATGGGATAAATATGCTATTCTTCCCATTTTTCAGGAAAGTATGGGATTAGCACTCTTTGAGTGACATGTAGTAGGCACCACAAACACTGCAATTACGCACAAATAAAGAAGAGAAAAGGGAGAATCAAGCAGATGCCATTCAGAAGTCTGTGGCAGTGCAGTCAGATGTCCTGCTGGTTAGGGATCCTGACTAGACACTAATGCACAGTATCTCCTGACTCCCATCTGCCTTTCTCACAGAGTTCTCTCTTAACTGTAGAGTGGTCATCAGGGTCTGTCATCCAATGAGTAACGTGACTCATTGGATGAAAGGCTGTATCCAGCATTACTGATAAAGGATTACAGGGGGCTCAGGGAAATAGTAGGAGTCTGGACTGAAAGCTGAAAGCAGCTGGATGAAGTAAGATGTGGAATAAAAAGTAAAATCATATATGGAAAATAAAAATAATAAATTAGTAATAAGTTATGGATAAAACTTAAGTGGATTCATTATTTCCTTTCTGCTTCATTCTTTTTGGCTTCCCCTATGCCTCCATTCATCACTGGGTATAACAGCCTGTCCTACTGCCCCAGGCTATCCCTGTTCTTAGGCCGGGGGTCAGCACAGAATCTAAGGGTGTCCTGAGAGGTTGTGATGTTGACTGCTTTCACTGGGGAACTTTTTTTTTTTTTTATTTTGACCTACTTCTTAGTTTCTTTCTTTTCTTATGTCCACCTGCTACATCTGAGGATTAGTCCCTTCTATGGACCATGCCTCCATGCAGAGAATGCCGAGGTGAATGCCCTCTACACTGGGATGGATATGCCCATCCCTAGCTGCCAGCATCTCAGACTCACAATCTGCTAATCAAACCTGTTTTACCTGGGCCATATTTAGATATTTATCTTTCTACACCATGGTACTGAAAAAACATAAATAGATTCTTATGCAGGTGATGGCGGAAGAAATTAAAAGAACAGGAGAATAGAGAGTTTTTATTTATAATGATATTAATATTTAAATTCAAAGATAAAATATGTTGAGTAGTTCTGGAGTCCAGAATTTCAAAAAAAACTTTTTTTCCAAAGTAAAATGTTATTTTTATAATACAGAAATGCGTCAAAATTCAAATGGTAACTAAGTATCTTTTACACAGTGCATTCAAAATACTTTCATTAAGTATCTTAATTTGTCTGATCTTTGTTGTATTTATCTAAAAGCATAAATAACTTTGTTCAGTACTTATAATTAGATGATGTATTTTTGAATTCATTTTTATACTATTCACTTATTTTTATTATACATGTTGGTGGCTAGTGTAAAAAACTTTTGAGAAGTAGGTGTACCATTACTTTTTAGTCTTTCTTGTTATAGTCTTCCTAGCTACTGACAATATACATCATAGTAAAGCATGATGACTTTTTCTGATATATTTAGGGATATGAGCATTACATAAAAATAAGCATTTAGAAAGATAATTATCAGTCTACAATGCATTCATAAAAATCCTTACATTTTAGCTAATACCCTTTAAGTTTGCATTGCTTTCGAAAATATATTTTCAATCTGCTTTCATGTTTTTATTACATTTACAAAATTCATATTTTTCCACATTACATCTTTTGGTTATCTTATAAGGAGAAGTGCTAAATGATCTGTACACAAATCTCCATGAAAATATATTCCAGAACAATGGTATTGCTAAACTAGATGATATCAAAGCCAATTTTTATTATTTTCATCCACATTAGTAAGTAGCAGAGTCTTCTATCTACTTTCAATATTGTTACAAACTTTTGTATTATTAATGAAAACTGTTTATATACTTTTATACTGTCCTACATAAATCTGTTTTCCTGATATAACTTCTATTAAATAATCCAACAAATAGGAAACAGTTTTTCAATCAGTAGATGAAATCCCTTGTATTTTACTCTATGCTTTGGATTAAAGTCCAGTCATTTGGATACAAGTTACATTAATTAATAATTTTAAATATAGAGTGAATTTTATGCCATTTCAAAGAATCAGATAAATGCATCAGATCTGCCTATTTGCAGAAAATATTTTATTTGAATTTGCACCATCCATAAACATGGGTATGGTAATAGGAAGGAGTGAGATAACCTCATAAAACAAGTTAATTTATTTCTAATAATATTTTATGCATTGAATGGAATACTTAAAAGAAACAGATAAAACTTCTGAAAGCGTAGGCCACACCAGTATATCTTGCTTTGCTTAATGCATTTCTTCACTGAGTATGAGCTTTTGTGAGTGAAGGTGCACAAACAAAGGTGTAGTCATGTCTTTTCCAAATTGTATGCCTACCTTTAGGTTATTGTCATCACCCCAAGGGACTAGACAGACATTTGATTTGTTTGGCAATTTTTGTGCTATTTTTAGCCAACTTAACTATGCTTTTTTCTATGCTATCTAGCCCAGATATGGAAATACGTGTGGAACACATTTACTAAGATTAGAATATAAGAAGCTTTAATTGGATATACAGTAATACAACAGACATACTACATGCTGTGTGCAGCACCTTTTTACTGGCTCACTTGTACTTTTAGGTTGGAGGGTGGCTTAATGGTTAAGGTGTTTGCCTTACAAACACAAGGTGCAGGATTTGAGTCTCACAAGGGATAATTAACTAGGCTTAAAATGGCTCACAAGGGCAGTTAGCTTAGTACTAAACTATGAACTATATTAGTTTCATCTATCTAAAGCAGGGACATTTCATATCTATGTGATAGACAGGGTCCACCTACATCTGCCTGTGCTAAAGCAACTGATCACTGATCTGGTTTTTCAGGGGCGGTACTTGTGTGTACAGGGAGGGGGTGAATGTGTGTTTGCACATGAGCGTGTGTTTGTGTGTTCTTCCTGCTGCAGACTGGAGATCCTTCAAGGCATTGTTCTCTGAGTTCCATTCATTACTTGCCAGTATAGGTTTCTGTTACCTTGTGACCCTGAACAGGATAAAGCTGATATTATGTGTCATTTTTGCCTAGTGGTGAAGTTTCTTCCTCACTGCTCTAGGATCTAGGATTCCATACTAATCTCTGGTTACTGAGTGTGTGGAATTTCACATGTTGTATCGGTGTCTGCTGTTGTTTTTTTTTCTCCAGGTACTCTAGTTTCCTCATGCTTCCCAGACATAGACTAGTTAGATATATAGGTCTTGAGGACCAGGCCAATTAACCAGTTAACAAATAAATAAAACATAAACTAACATGAATAAAGGAATTAGGGGGAGTTTTCTGTGCTTAAGGAAGAAAAACATCTGATAGCTGTAGTAAATTGACTAAAATATAATTTATTTTTGCAGAAGTAATTGAAATGTAATTTTAACTGTACCATGTTTGTTATATTTGAAATATTTGTGGAAATAAGTGGAATAACCTATGAAACAGACTCAAAAATGACAGAAGCTTTGGAGATTTCAGCATTCCACATGGCTGGGTGAGTGCTTGATTAAACTGGAATTGCGGTAAATTTAGATGCAGTTTTAAATGACATGGCTTGAAGATCTTCTTGGTCATTGTTTTGTATTGAACTTAAAAAAATAAATGTAAACTGAGGTATTACCTACCGAAGCTTGAACATGAAAATGGGTGTTACATGAGGATTATTTGCAAGTAAGCAGTCTCCATTTTGACACTACAGTAAAAAGAAATAAAACTTATGTGAAGAAGAGTAAACCTGTCTGGTGGACATCTGCAATAAATAAACTATATAATAAAAGGAAAAAATGTTGTCCAGGACCAAGAAGGAGCAGGTGCCCACTTGAAAGCAATCTCTCCTTACCCTGAACAAGCAAATAAGAGCAATAGTGAAATCCTCTAAAGCCAACTTTGAGTTCAAATTAGCCACATCTACTAGAGACTATATATATATATATATATATATATATATATATATATATATATATATATAGACACACACACACACACACACACACACACACACACACACACACACACACACTATAAGGCCTTCTTCACATATGCCCGAAATCTGTTCAGAACTGATGGTCAAGGACACCACATACACAAATGCTGTAGATATAGCCAATCTACTGGCTGGCAGATTCAGTGAAAACTTCTCCCCTCTGTCCCTCCATCAGTAAATCAGGACATCCCCAGTACCTGCCCCCACCCCTTATCTGTAGGGAACAGGTCATCACTGCCATCTCAAAGGCAAAAAATACAGCCTCCATGGGACCCAATAACATCCCTGGCTGCATTCTACATGAACTCAGGCATGAACTTGCAGCACCATTATGCACCCTATTCAACCAAAGCTTGAGTACCGGCTTTGCCCCAGCTGAGTGGAGGACAGCCACTGTCATCCCTTTACACAAAGGCGGAGCATCCACCGACCTGGGAAATTATAGACCCATCAGCCTAAGTAGCCTGATCTGCAAGGCCATGGGACAGATTATCATGGACCTTATCAACAGAGACATTTGCAACCTCCAAACACTCGACCCCACACAGTTTGGCTTTGTCAAGCAGAGGTCATGTCTGTTAAATCTGGTTGATTTCTTTGAGACAGTCTCCAAAGCCATGGACGAGGGGAAGATGGTGCACACCACCTACCATGACCTGGCCAAAGCCTTTGACACTATTCCCCACTCAGGCATAGTAGAAAAGTTCTCTCAACTAGGCATCAATCTATATGTTACCATATGGGTAGCAAACTGTCTCTCTGATAGAACCCACCTAATCAAAATAGGGGAAATCACTTCAAGTAGTCGATCCGAAATGAGCAGTGTACTCCAGGGATAGGTCTTGGGGCCTCTGTTATTCAGGATATACTTCTGTGAGATGGAGGCCAAAACCAGTGGACTATGGCTGACCAGTTTTGTGGATGACTGCAAGCTGGGCGCAGTCATCAATTCCCCAGGTGATGTGGATGTCCTCCAAGAGGGTCTCACCCAAACAAATGACTGGTGACAGAAACATGACCTCAAGCTGAATGCCAAAAAATGCATCATCATCCTCTTTGGGGAGAATGACATCCCCACATATTATCACATTAATAACATTGTCCTAAGCACACAATCAGTAGTGAGGGATTTGGGCACCCAGGTTGATAGCAACCTGACCTTTGACCACCATGTTGCTTCTGTTGTACAGAAAGCTTGCTACATGGCCCACCTCATAAGTAAGGGTATCTAATTCAGGGAGAAAGAGGTCATATCATCCCTGTATTCATCCATTATAAGGCCAGTTACTGAGTGCAATGCCCCCTTCAGCATGTACCTCACAAAGCACATGCATGAGTTGGAAAGACCATAGAGGTTCCTCACTAGGAGAATCCAGGGCATCAAACATCTACCCTACACAGATAGGCTAAAAGCCCTATCCCTCTACTCAGTTTCATACAGACTCCACAGGGATGACCTCTATTTGGCATATAAAGCAATCTCAGACCCTGATGGGACTGCTGCATATCTGCTCCACTCAAGCAATCTGTACTTGCAACCTCAACCTGGTTTGTGATATCAATAGGACTTGTTGGAGGGACAGATTTGTGTCCCAGAGACTCCCCCATCTGTGGAATAGACTCCCTCTCCACATCAAGCAGAGTACCTCATTATCCCTTTTTAAGTGCAACCTTGATAATTGGATGGGAAACAGAAAATACACCCCTGGGATTCCACCTGTGTCCCTGCTGGACAGGGGGTTTGGGTGCTGACTTGTCTAAACATGAGCTAAACTCTTGGCTAGACTTCTAAGGGTCTCAGAGCCAATAGCCTAATAACTTCCTATGATCCTGTGAGCGCAGTTCTTGAACCTGCATTGAAAGTTAGTGACAATTGCATTTAAACTAGTTTAACTGGAAGTCAAGTCTTGATGGTAAAATTGGATCTACTTTACATGGTCGACGTTTCACAAAGTCGACTTTCATATGGCCGAGACCATATGATCGACGTTTAGAAAGCCGACCATGTAAAATAAACACAAAAAACACAACAAACACTTACCTTAAAACTGTTAGCAGGGGGGCAAGCCCCCACACCCCCCGTAACTTAAATATACCAACTCCGAGATCGCACTACAGTGCGGAAGAGAGAAATGTTCCCATTCCGCACTGTACGGAGATAGCAGTTCCCATGGTCGGCTTTTCAAAAGTTGATCATATGGTCTCAGCCATATGAAAGTCGACTTTGTGAAAGGTTGACCATGTGAAGGGAACCCGGTAAAATGTACTTGTGATAGAGGTTCCAGAAAAGGAAGGCTTGAGTTGTGTTCAGTATATGAAAGACAGACTAAACAGCATGGATCAATTTCTCATTGAGGGTTTAGAATAAAGAATGTGTATCAAATTTAGACATTTATATCAAAATGGTTAATGGGCAGCCTAGAATTATTATCGTCCAGTTTATGACCTGTTTCCTGAAACAATAAGTTCTGTCTGAGCTTTGGAAGCCAAATAAAAAGTGTAAAGTGGTAGAAGAAAGCTCTTTCTGACTAATTTTGTAGTGATATGAGGGAATCCAATCTGAAAAATTTAAAACGTAAGTCTATGTGTCTTGCTCTTGTTAAAATCTCTTTTTTTTCCTAGATCATATAAGATTGTTTTATGATAAACAAGTAATGCCAAAAAAAGGTTGAAAGTATGAAATTGAAGAAGAAATTGATGATTATGAGCGAGATTTTAAAGAAGAGACTGAAACTTGGCCCAAGATTCTTGGACATTTACAGAAGGTGGTCTACAGAGTGAATAGTCACTGGTGTGGGAAGACTCACCTGCTTCCGCTGTTTTCTTTAAAAGTGGACAAATGAAATGGGAGTCTTTGTTGATACAGGATTCATATAAACTGATCTGTGGGACTCTGTATTAAACTATATCATCTAAATTGTGTTGTTATAAAACTTTTTGTTTTGTACATTAATTACAAGTTTTATTTATTATATTTTATTGCTCACAAAAAAAATAAATGGACACTACACTTTTTATGCAAGTTTGTTTTTGACATATAAGCATGTTGATTGACGTTTGACATGTTCTGATGATATCTACTGAAAAAGAATTTTGTTTTCCTATTATGTAGTCAGGGATTTACTTTTGAAATTAATATGAATTCTTATTCATGAAGGTATTGTATGTTTTGAAGATATAGTTCTTCGTTGTGGTTGTCTAGGTTATTTGTAAGGTGATTATAGAATATTTCTTATTATCCAAAAGAGAAATGGGTTTGGATGGGCTTGGGGGAGAGGAGGATTCTGACTTTGATTGTATTGGCAAGTTATTTTACAGTTGATGAGTTGCTGACGAATACATTTTGAAGTGTAGAATGGAAATCTCTATTAATTTATGAAATAGTGGTGGAGCAAACCTATCAGATGATATTAAGAGTTTTTTATATCTTGTGCTCATCACAGTGATGTGGGGTTTCTGAGTTTGATCCACTGGGTGATGCATGAAGAGAGATATTAGTACAATTGATTAGCTGAGATGTGAATGTTTTCCAGTGATTGACAACTGAGTCATCATGCATGTTATCTGATAACTAAGAAAGATTATCTGGTGTTAACAGAATAGTGTATTATATACTGTGCCAATGCAAGAGCAGGCATGCTGACCAGTATCCCATGTGATTACTCTGGGATAGAGATATATGCATGGTGATGTGGTTGTGGAGTCCAGGGAAATAGCAGGTGTTACTACTGGTCAGCATAGCAGGTGAAAATACTAAACAAGAAGGAGTGGATATTCAGGTGTTTTATGTTACTTCCACTGAAGTAAAAGAGTGGTTCTGCAAAATATCTTTTAATTTTTATTTTCTTTGTTCCCTCTTGACCTGATCATATCTAACTTCATTAAAATGTATAAAGTGATTGATAGGGTAAGCTATTAGGGACCAGTTGTATTTATATAATAAATCCTAGTCTTTGAGCATACTATGGTCTGTATGGAAGTGGATAGGGACTGTAGAAGTTTTATGATTCCTATCTAAATTGATCTTTTAAAGTTCTGTGAACACCACCAAGCTGTACTTGAGTGCTCTGTAATATGGTATAACTACAGTGGTCTCTAGTAAGAGTTATGTATATGCCTCTAGGATAAAGTCCATTGTGGGTGATTTATAATTAATTGTTTTTGAGAAGAATTATTAGAGGGTTTTGTCCAACTGTACATAAGGGGATGAGCAGATTTGTTAATTGGAATTGTTGACTGAAATGTGTCTATAGGACTTTTATATGAAGGGAATGATATCTGTTATTTGAATTTTGTAAATCGTGGTGATAAAAATAATGAAACCAAGAAAGGCATCTATGAGTTTCATGGTAAATTTTATATTTGTGGTACAGTAGTGTTTAAGAAAAGAGTGATTTGATTTTCATTATGACATTATTATTATTATTATTATTATTATTATTATTATTATTATTATTATTATTATTATTATGTCAATTTTATCCCTGATGGCAAGCCATTATACTGTAGTTTTGCAGTAGGTATCTACTTGCTTTGTCAGTGGAAATTCCATTTTGGGATGAATGAGATCATTATACAATTTGTGAATTAATAGATAACTACATCATTTTGTCATTTTGTAGTAAGTTAACAATTGATAGACTTGAAGATAGGGCAGGGTTGGGAAGGTAAGGTCTGTGCTTAGCACTGGATTTATCTTAGCATAACAGTACAGACAAAGTTGTACCTGTAATCTGGGTATTGAAAGTTTTATGAATGTAGGAATGATGTATGACTAATGCATTTTATCTTCCTTATTAAGGGAAGGATTATATGGTTGAGACTGGTTTGACATACTGTATCTAGTCTTTCTCTACAATGTTGTTTGAACATGTTGACATCACCTCTGCTTCAAGTGGGATTGTAGTGGAACCTATCAGACTATATACTCAATGAGTTTATACTGACAGGCTTTACTAGTGAAGACATTTTGAGTACATCAGTGAATGTTACTTAAATAGAACAGTTGACAACATTTTTTTAATTTCACATTTGGCATCTTAACCGTTCCTCCCTGCTGGAGCAAAAACAAATCCTTGCATGCCTTATACATCATCTTTCTCTTCATAATTATTATATTGTTTAAACAAGAACTACTATTTTTCTAATGCAAATTCAGAAGAAATTGTCAACAGTTGATTCCATACTACAAGATTTAATCATTTAGTTACTAAACTTGCCAGTAATATAAACTGATAAATCTTATCATAAGAGTAAGAAATAATGGTTTGGATTCTTTAACATTCATGGAATTTGGTGCATATAATCTTTGCAAAAGTTGTGGATAAGGGCTGTAATATACAAGTATGCCTCACTGAACTTAGAATATTTTAGTGCAAAATAGAATTGACCAGCAGTATCTGTGCACTGTCTAGCAGTTACAGCAAATCCGTAATTCATGAAAAGTGTATCATAAACCATAATGTGCAGTACCGAAAGCTATGGAAATTATACGAGCCCAATGCAAGCAGCAGGGCATTCCAAGCAACATGTTTCTGCAGCAGTTCATCGATTAGGTCCACAAACAACTATAGATGTCTCCGTAAGTCCTGTACTAATAAAATACATTCACCCAAAAATACAGAATCTGATGGAATCCATAAAATTTCTGATTAAAATTTAATAAATTCGAAGGGCAGTTACAGCCACTTCTCTAGGGCTTACAGTAGCTAACAATGGGTACAGGATATTTGTGGGAACCACAAGTAGTGCACGCACCCAAGGAAATAGGGAGATAGAAAAACAGATGTGGGGTATGTGTGAAAAAGAGGGACACACAAGAGGTCTGTTGAAACAGGAAAATCTGAGGGACAGTGAGAGGGGCATGGGCAATTTTTTTTAGTTGAATATTTCCCATTTTTCTTTATTTTTTTTGGAAAAGAGAAGGAAAGGAAAAGACAGAGAAAGAGGAGGAAAAGGGCAAAACTGTGGGTAAAAAAACATATTACAAATATCACCAGATATGGCAGACACAGGATGGAAATAAACACAAAGGAAACGCAAGGTACACAGACAGCACACTCTATAACATAGCCAATGGGAAATTGACTAATAGGTTCATAGGTTCATAGGTTTATACTAGGCTATCTGCCCTAAGGCATTTATAAGCCTAGCCCAAATTATTGTGGCTTACGCCACCCCTTATATGAAAAAATACTGTGCCCATTAGTTTGTTGTGCCTCTGTCCAGCAGTGACCCAGAGATGATTCCCGGGGTAAACCTACGATCTCCCATCCACAGGTCTAGATTTCTCTTGAACAGAGTCAGCGAGGTGCTCTGCCTCACATGGACCGGGATTTTATTCCACAGCATAGGGAGTCTCTGAGTGATAAATCTATCCCTCCAGCACGCCCTATTTATATCCGTGCTAAGGTTTAAGTCGCTTGCTCTAGTGGTTTTGGTGGATTTGGATTTTTGAGGTGGAGCATGTCCATTAATTCGGTTGGACATGGCCTTGTATGTCAGGCACATGTCACCTCTGAGCAGACGGTATGCGACTGAATAGAGCTGGAGTTTCTTCAATCTGGCAGCATATGACAGATTTTGGAGTCCCTTTATCCTTTTGGTGAGGAACTTTTGGGGTCTCCCCAATTGCTGCAGATGTCGGGTGAGATACATCCCGAATGGGGCATTGTACATCATTGGTCTGATAAGTGAAGAGTACAGGGAACAATGACCTCACTAGATCTGGATGTGAATCCTTCATGATCAGGTGGGCAATGTAGAAGGTCTTTCTAACCACTTTAGCAATGTGAGTGTCAAAGAAAGGCCACTGTCAACCTGGGTCCCCAGGTCCCAGATAACCTGTTCTGTGCTTAGTGGATTGCCACCTATATGGTAGCTTGGGGTTACCTTGTTTTTCCCAAGGGTATGACTATACATTTTTGGCGTTTAACTTCAGGCCATGGCTCTGGCACCAGCTATCTGTTTCGTGAGTCCCTTCTGAAGGATATCAGTGTCCGATGCACTTTCCACTATGGCCCAGTTTGCAGTCATCTGCAAACTTTGTCAGCCAAAGTCCTCCCATGTTGGCCTGTACTTCTGAGAAGTAGATGCCAAACAATAGCCAAGGACCGAGCCCTGTGGGACACCACTTGTGACCGCTTGGAGTCTGACACAGCGCCAGCAACTCTAACCCTGTGGGTTCTGTCCTTAAGCCAGTTTGCAACCCATCTTGTGACATATGGGTTTACATTTAAGCTGGTAGTTTTTCTACAATACCCGAGTGGGGTATTGTGTTTGCAAGGTCAAGGTAGGCTGTATGGACTGCCTTTCCTCATCAATGGCCTTGGTGACTATTTCAAGAAGTCGACCAAGTTCAAAAGGCATGATCTTCCCTTGACAAAGCCAAACTGGGTCGGGTCCAATGTCTGCAAGTCCCCTATATCTTTGTTTATGAGCTCCATTATGATCCTCTCCATAGCTTTGCAGACTAGACTTGTTAAGCTTATGGGGCGGTAATTACCAGGGTCCGTAGAGGCGCCACCTTTGTGGAGTGGGACCACAGTTGCCGTACGCCACTCCTTGGGCACGTATCCTGTGGTAAGGCTGAGATTAAACAGCTGCCTTATAATAGAGTAAGGATGCATACAAGCCATTGTAAAATTCAGAAATACCTATGTACTTATGCTATGATGCTCTGACATGTTGTAAACTGTGTGACAGTCATACCAGAATGTGTATGACTGATGGCAGGTTTGTGGTATATGGGAAGAAATAAGAATCACAATGCACATTGGATATGGAATCCAAAACCCAAGTAGTCTGTCAGCAATACATATGTAAGCCAAGGAACAGCACAGATGAGCAAATTCAGCCAATGAAGTGCTGGAGAAGACCAGCAGAGGATGGAATAAAGCCTCTGACCATAAATGCAAAAAGCAAACAACCAAGCACAGTGCCAAACAGCAGAACTATAGCAAAGCAAGAAACTGGCTGCTTATTACACAAATAGTTGTATACAACTCAAACAAACTTGAAGTGGAACTCATATGTCACTGACATCTGCTATGTCAGAAACAACATAGAGGTGTAGACGTATATGTGTGACCTTTATTGGGCTTATAGAAACCTATCAGAAAGCTATGTCAATACACATGCATACAGCAATGACATGGAATAATAAATGGTAGGAAATTTACAAATAATCAAATAATGCAATATAAGGAATGCCAGGTTGTGCCCATGAACTATGACCAAGCACTTCAGGTAATACATAACTCACAAGTATAATAGGAACACGGAAGTAATGCAAGCAATAGCCAGTGACTTGTGTGCATATGTCTGGCATGTGTATAATGGCCAAAGGGTTGGCACAAGGTAGCATTGTAATAGTACAACTACATGATAATGTATGATCGTGCAATAGAAGATTAGTGTATACCATGCATATGTGCAAGATATATTCCAAACCTACAAAGGGGAAGGGAGATGGACAACACAGGCCAACATAAAGGAGGACATACCAGCCAAGCAAAGTAGGCAAACAATAAAGCAGGACAACACTACCTAAGTGGGCACATTTCAAATGCATGTGTAAACCATATAGGGTGATGTGGAAGTCCACTGAAGCTACAGTTAAGCAAATGTCAAATGTGTGTTACATGGGTAGACAGCATTATTGATGGCACTAAACATGCCCGGGTACAAATCATACACACACAGTGATGTGCAACCATAAAACAGCACGATGCATAGGTACACAAACTAAGAATAGTTATCACATATACATATATGCTGCCATACCAACATACCACAAAAGGTGCAAAAAACACCTGTGGAGCTATAGAGGTATCACTGACCATGAGTATGACTGAGCAAAAGACAGTCCTGTACAGCATAGGAACATGGATACAAGTAATGTTCACTGTCTTAATGTACAATGGTGTTTCTGCATTGATCAGAATATGTGCAGAGACATGTATGTAAATCAGTACATATGTACATCAGTTGCTGAAACATGGGCATGTATGTGAATAAGCCATGCATGTTAAAATATAACAGAAGACAAAGAAGGCAGCCTTGAAAGTTGCTATATAAAGCAGCAATTCCACTATCTATACATGAATGGTCTACACATTAAGTGAAGGAGGACTGCTCATATATAACAGACACGGTCATATGATATAACATAGTACCATCATGGCCAACACAAAGCCAGTATGCCTGTGTCATAGCACGATGAAACAGTGTTTTGGAAAGCACAGGGGCAAAGACATGCCCTGTTGGTGAACAGACATGACTTGGCAACCCAGAAACATAGTCATCTCACTGTGTTATGTGTGAAATATGGGGAAAATGCTGTTTGTGAGTTGCAGTCAATCCAGCACACACATGTATACAATGGAACTCTTGTGTTAGTAGCAGCATGTTAACTGCAAAATGTGAAATACAGGGCCACAGTGTACTGGGCATAACAACAATATGCTGCACTGCATGAATAGGAGTGCACACATACACACAGACATAAGGAGTACTGCACCTGCCCACATGGAACAATGTATGCATCAAGTACAGCATTTCATGGACAGCAGCAGGTTTACTGCATGTATAACATGGTAATGTGTGTCATGCTGCAGGTGCAACATAATGAAAAGATCACATGACATCTGCATTGTACAGTCGGACATGTATCACATAAGCATGGCAGCAATATGTTATGCATGCAGAAGTGTGCCTTTACAGTACAATTAGTTATATGGAAAACACTATGGTGTCAGCAATACACAAGTGGATCACACAGACAGTACTTACTGTGATGTTCATCCTCTGGGCTAGTAATCAAGGAGGCCTAATCCTCACCACGGACACTGGTGAGGGACATTCCCTTGGAACAAAAATGGATACGCACAGTATTTCCAGATGCAGCTCTTTGCATCAAGCACAATTTCTCTTAAGAGCACACAGGGAACACACTCCCATCCTGGGACTGGGTTTGCCTCTTTCTTGCCAGGCCTCAAATAAGACCCCACACTGATCACAGCTGTAGAGTTGAGTCATCAGCCGAGTGTTCCAAGCAAATTCCTCTACCACTCTCTTTGTGAAACCAGTGGTCTGTGTCCCTTCTCCAAGTTGCTGACACACACATTCTGAGATTTGATTTTCACACACACACACACACACACACACACACACACACACACACACACACACACACACACACACACACACACACACACACACACACACACACACACACACACACACACACACACACCAGGGAAAGGCTGGCACAGATTTAATCTCTATGCCCCCTAGCCCTGACTATAAGTAAGGTACTGCCACCAGAACACTCCAAAGACAGCTAACCTAAGGCTCTTAAAAGGTACCCCATTATACTGAGTAAAATTAATACTAATACAAATGTTAGTGTTTGACCAATGCATCAAGGTTTCTTCCCTGTGAAACTTTGGGTATTCAGAGACCCCACAATACCCATAGCTATCCTCTGAAATGGCTTCTCAATCACAGGCAAAGGCATCAAAGCTGCTTTTTCCTTGCCTACATTTGGCACTGCTCACAGGTCCTGCAGTACCCATTTACATCTCTTGCAATCCCAGGCCAGTATAATTTCTGCATACTACGTTTCTTGATATGCCTTATGCCCATATTACCCACAAAAGGAATGTCATGGGCTGTGGCTAGAAGTGCCAGATGGTAGGCTTTAGACACTACCAACTTCTGCATTACATTACCCTTTAGCCCTCCCTCAGGGATCCACTCTCTATACACTAACCCTTTGTTCCAGTATACAAACTCCCTCTTTCCTTGAGAATCAGGTGTTTCCCTAGCTACCTCCCTCAAGTCTCTTAGTGTAGGGTGCGAGAGCTGAGCCTATCTCAACTCTACCTTTGTGACCCTTCCCAGCTCCCCTTCCACAGGAAGTCTGGTATCCTCTGACAGTGGTGTCTCACTGTCAGCCTGGGTAATACCACTCACCTCTGCCCTTGCAGGCTGTATGTCCAATAGAACATTAGTACCTAACATCAGCTGTGGCTCACCTTCAGGCTCACTGCTATAAGGTAGGTCCCTCCTTAAAATAGCCCCCCCACCATCCCTGGCTTCAGGTGTGGGATCAGTCTGGGTCTCCCCAAGGCTACCAGCCTCACATGCCTGTCCTCAAACCTGACTGCGTGTAACCGAATGCACACAAAGTACTGCATTATCAAAATCATTTCCTATCAGGACATCTGCAGGGATATCCTCAAACACACCTACTTGCTTGCTTCCTTTTCCACCCTCCCAGTAAAGGTGAACCCTGGCCAAAGGCATTTGGAATGGGGTCCCCAACTGGAGTGGACTACACCAGCAAGTACTGCTCCTCTTTAACCACTGTAGCCTTCACAATGGTTATGTCAGAGGCTGTGTCTCTCTTAGCAGTGGCCTGATTTTCATCCACTAAGATAGGACATAAACTCCAGTGATAGTCTGGTACCCCTGTTGTCTCCAGACAACTTACCACTAGCATACTATTATTCTGACTTGCTGACTCCCCTTTCTTTTGTTCCCCACTTTGCTTCTGTGGACATCTGTATGCTACATGGCTCCACTGGTTACATTTAAAACATCTACCCCTTGATCCTGGCCATGTACTTGAACTAGTGGCTTCGCCTGTTACTGGTGGACCCTTTTGGGGTGGTTTAGGCTGCACACCATGGGTTTCCTTATATCAGTATGTAGCACTGAGTATGCCCTTCTTGTGCAGTGATGTCCTCCATGCTAAGCAGAGATCCCCTTTTTTCCTCAGCTCATCTGCAGAGTTACACTCCCAGTCTGCCAACCAGATTCGCATGTCCTCAGGCAAAGTGCTAAGGGCTTGTTCCCTCACCAAAAGGTCTGACAGTCTTTCAAAAGTGGTGACCTGAAACCCACTCACCTACCTATGAAAATAAGTGCTTAGCTCAGCAATATAATCACATACACTTTCATCTGCCTTGTGTCTATGCTCATGAAGCTTTTTCCTGTAAACTTCAGGTGTTATCTTAAAACATTCCAATTTAGAAACAGCAGTTACAGCTTTACCATAAAGTAAGGGGGTCAGAAACCTTACCCAGAGCCCTTGGTCAACATTATACTGTTTAAATACTCTTTCAGATATATGAATAAAACTATCAAAATTATCAACCTCTGTAAACTATGGTAGAAATTTACTGACCTTTATTGCTTCCATTATTCCATTTGCCATTACCTCCATGACCCTGATGAAGAGTCACCATCTCCCTCTCATGTTGGCGCTGTTTCTCATTTTCTTTGGCCTCCAAGTGCTGCAATCTCTCTTCTGATTCTAATTCCATCTGTTTTGCTTGCAGCAATCTCTCCACTGATTCTAATTCCAAGCTTTTGGCCTCCAGTTCAGGTTAACTCCAGATGGGTTTTTAAGTCCTCTGAGGAAAAGATAAACTGTCCTGTTACTGAGGGCTAAAAATCCCCATCACCATACTGGTTATCCTCCTGGCTGCTGGTCTTATCTGTGACTAAGGCTGAAATCATTTTGTCTTTAGTCAAGTTTAATGCACCAGTCCTTTGGCTTTACACACCTTGGTCAACTGGTTCTTTGTCAGCTTGCCATCATCCTCTGGTGACATCTTTGCCTGCTTTTCCTGACTAAATGAAACTAACAAAAATGAGTAAAGCTGTTGTGAAAATTAAACTCTGTATGTTTACCTTGGGGCTGCTGAGAGTACATGCACCTTCAGTGACAGCCTACAGGCTACAGAAGTTCAATTAATATCCACACCACTGCTCACCAATATGTGACATCCCTGCTCTGGGCCAGTGGTCAAGGAGTCTCAATCCTCACCATGGACACCAGTGAGTAATGTTCACTTGGAAAAAAAAATAGATACACGCAGTATTTCCAGATGCAGCTCTCTGCACCAAACACAGTTTCCTTTAAGAGCACAAAGGGAACACACTCCCATCCTGGGGCTGGGTTTACCTCTTTCTCACCAGGCCCCAAATAAGACCTCACACTGACCACACCTGTAGAGTAGAGTTGTTAGTTGAGTGTTCCAAGCCAAGTCCTCCACCACTCTCTCTGTGAAACCAGCACTCTGTGTCCCTTCTTTAAGTAATTGACAAACACACCCAGATTTAATTTTCACACACACACACACACACACACACACACACACACACACACACACACACACACACACACACACTCACAGGAATGGGTGGCACATATTTACTAGCTATACCTCCTCTGCCCTGACTATAGGGTAGGTACTACCACCAGAACACTCAAAAGCCAACTACTCTAAGGATCTTACAAGGGTACCCAATTATACTGAGTAAAATTAATACTAATACAAATGGTAGTGTTTGACCAATGCAGCAAGGCTTTCAGGTGTGGCCACGGTGTCAGAAAATAAATATAAGTACTCACAAAGGTTAAAATATTCTCCAAAAGACCAGACACAAAGAAAAGGTTAAATATATTCAATAATAAATAATAAAACAACATGAAAATACTAAGTATCTATTTACAATAAATACCAGAGTTTCAATCACAGGAAATATTAAAAATAACATCAATGGATAAATTCATACAGATACAGGAAAAACAGTACTTCACTAATGTCTCTAGATTTCCTGACTGATTTAAATAATCACTGTTTCCTACTTAGTTAATAAAGCAAGGCAAGATGTAGTGGGTGAGTGATCCTTCTTTGTCAGGTTTCAAAAACAGACTGCTCTGAGACGTCTGTCTCATCTAGTATTAAAACATAATTTCAGTGCCACATTACAGAATGGCATCACATACATCTGTTCATCTGACTCTAGTTTTCACACTACCCCCTTTACTAGAAACTGAACCAGAATCTAGCACATATGTGTTACCATCCACACACATGGAGATTTGATAATATATATTATAACATCTGGAAGCTATAAAATCATTTCAAAACTTCCACTCTTCCAGGGTAGCAATTAGTTCAACCCAAAGAAAATATAGCAGGATTCATAGTCCTGGTTTTCACAGACAGTTGTTTGTCTCTGGCTGCAATCAGAACTGCAGGATACAATCTTTATGGCCTAAACCAGGCAATTTAATTTCAGACTATTTTTCAAACTTAGCTGGATTGAGATTAACCTCTTCTCTTCCAGTATCCTCTGTTACAATATATTAATTTCAACAGTTACAACAGTCTGACATACAGGTGTATTTCCGACAGGACACACTATCAGTACATTTTTAACACAAGCAGCTTTACAAATACATCTTCAACACAAGCACCTGTAGAAATCAGTTTGATATACAAATTACATATAATTCTTTACAAAACTCCAGCTAGATATGCTGCTATATGTTACACATCCACTTCCCTACTTCTCTTGGCATAGCTGGCAAAACCTCACATCATCACACATGCACTCCTGATGGCCCAACCTAATGAGGCCAAATATCACAAATGCTCTCACAGGCTATTTCCCTGAATGAGTTGTACTTGACTCATGCCATATCCTGGAAACAAATTCCCCCATCAGGTCTCTCATCTTTGTCCAAAAGACATCAGCTCTCTAATCTGGTCCCAAAAAATTGTCTGCCTGTGGTGATGGCCGACATCTCCACTGGGGTGTGGCAAGGATAACAGCACATGGATGTGCAGGTCTCCCCTTATTGTCATCATTGTCTCCATTATGGTCATCATCCTTGGAATCCGAGTAATCAGGCACTGGTCTCTTATATGCTCATCTCTGGCATCTGATAGAAGACTGGCCATGGGTCCCAGGCTCTGTCAATGTGCAACACATAATAAGAAAGAAAGTTCATAATATACATTCCAGCAACTATATGAGTATGCAATGTAAGGACTGTGACACAATCCACAGGTGGAAAACATTCAGTATGACACATTATGCAAGCAATACTGCCCAATGGGGTGTGTGTTATTGTAGAAATAATGTTCACCCAGGTTCTGAGGCCCAACGCTGCGGGTGAAGGGCATCTACACTCCTAGAAGGGTATTATTTCCACAGTAACATGTACCCTGCAGGGCATTATTGTGCTTAGAGAGTGATTTGGCTGTAAAACTGTTGTATTTTACTTGCTTATTTTTTATTAGTATATTATTTTTTCACATATTTATTATGTAAAATAGTTCCTCTGCCTAATGTTTCAAACTTGTTGTAATATATGTAAATGGTCCAGAAGAAAAGAACCAAAAACACAAGTAGTAAAGGTAAAGGCCCAGGAACCACACAAACCAAAGTCCAAACCACAAATCCAATTTATTGACAGCAAAAACAGACCAAATGCAGTCAAGCACTTTCGTCTTTAGCAAAGACTTCTTCAGAACTGCTTGGCATGATTATCGCCAACCTTAAATAACCCTAATACATCATGTGATCAACGTGTGATCAAACATTCACATGACTCTACTTTAGTTTAGTACCCAAAACTTCAACAAATATTGTTGTGAATGTCAGTTAAAATTGCATAAAAAATAAGCAATGAACATAAGTGAAACAATAAAAATAGAAATAAAAATGAAAATAATATTGAGAATAGGAGTAGTCCACAAAGACCTTGGGTACTTAATTTACCCAAAATTTAGTTAAAATATGACTTACTCAAGCCTTTGGTTGGGCAAGTTAGGTATCCAATGGGTTAAACTTGCGATTGCGTTTTAACTACAACCATTTTTAGTTAAGGGAAGCATTGTCATTTATTCAATTATTTATTTGATTGGTTGGATTGCATTAAGTTTAGTTATTTAAATTTGAAGTGTTTGTGTGAGAAAACATTTCTAAAGAAGTCTTTGTGGACGAATAGAACACATTAAATTTTGACTATGCTAAAAACTACTTTTTGGTCAGTCTTCTTGGTGCTATTAGGTGTTTTTTTGTTGACAGTGTCTTTTACACTGAGCCAGGCTGTTTCTTTGTGTGTGTGTTTTTTTTTTATTTTTATCAATAATAGCACCCCCTTTCTTAAATTTATCCACAACTTCGACAAGGACAAGATGGCATTTCTTGACGTTCTAGTCTCAAAAGATTATTCAAAGGGTTGCTTTAGCTCCAACATTTTTCGTAAGAAACTTTTTCTAATTTGCATCTCCATTACGACAGTTGGCATCCCAAATTTCAAAAAAGAGCAGTTGTCAAGGGACAACTAGTCTGACTTGCTTGGATGATATCTGATGATGCAGTATTTTTGGTGGAGATTGAAAAACTCTTGGATATGTTTACCCACAGAGGTTATCCACCAGATCTTTTGGTATCCATCAAAGATGAAGTATGTGACAAAAGGAGTAAGAGTCTGTGCCGTCTCTTATTACCAGTCTGTGATAACTACTGTCATTCTTTATCTTCAGTAGGGCCATTGACCTCTGGTGATCATAATTCAGACAAGTCGTACGAACGAGCCTTGATTGTTACTTTTTCTTTAAACACCTAACACGTTGTTGATGTGGTTAATCGATTTTGGCCTGTTGTTACTTCCATCAATTCTGGTAATATACTATTTGGTTCTAAACTTAAGATAGTATTTATGAAAGACAAATGTTTTAAAAGTTTACTGGAAAGGCATTCGGGTAAACTTAGTACCAATAGTACAAATGTAACCACTGTAACTACTGTCAATATATACTCTGTTGTGAGTCTTTTTTCATCAAAGACAAGAAATATGAGGTGAAAAAATATTTTAATTGTTCATCCAGGGGAGTGGTTTATGGTGCACTTTGCCAACAGTGCAAAGCATTTTACATTATCAAGACTGGTCGAGCCTTGAAAGAGAGAATATATGAACATCTCAACGAAATCAAGAAAGGGAAGACAATTAACACACTGTACAGACATATTTCTGCCTAACCTGGCCACCTTTTTAAATTTGTGGTGATTGATTTCTTGAAACCAGATCCAAGGGGCTTTTACACCGACGGACATCTTCTCAAAAAAGAGCTCATATGGATTCTTGTGTGACGCCCTTACCCCCCCCTGGTTTGAATGAATGTTGTTCTATTACACCTATATTAAAGCTAAAAAGTCTTGAGGGCTGATTATGCCATGTTACTCATACATTTGTTGCTGTAACACTGATATTTTTACTATTCCTATTCTCGGTATTATTTTCATTTTTATTTCTATTTTTATTGTTTCACCTATGATCATTGCTCATTTTTTATGCAGTTTTAACTGACATTCATAACTATTTTTGTTGAAGTTTTGTGTACAAAACTAAAGTTGAGTTATGTGAATGTTTGATCACATGTTGATCACATGATGTATTAAGATTATTTAAAGTTAGTGATAACCATGCTAAGCAGTTCTGAAGAAGTCTTTGCTAAAGACGAAAGTGCTTGACTGCATTTAGTCTGGTTTTGCTGTCAATACATTGGATTTGTGTGGTTCCTGAGCCTCTAGCTTTACTACATATGTAAATGGTATTGGAGGAAGCATTTTACATCCAAACTATGTTGTTGTTGTGTCTTTTGGCTTTTCCCAGTTAGGGGTCGCCACAGCGGAACTCCGGTCCACTAATGATTGGCAGTTTATTTTTATGTGCTGAGTTGCCAGCCCTAATGCACAACCTTCAACAAAGGTACACCCATTCATGCATGTCTCCACACAGAAGACGATCTAGTTGAGAGTCGAACCGGTCAGCGTCTTATTGTGAGGCGGCAACGCTACTGCAGCACCACCACCGCGGATTATTTTACATCCAAACTATAATACTCTAAAAAATATTCAGGTATTTACGTTATTTTTTGGTCCTTACTCTTAAGATGTTTAGTTTGTTGCTGGTCATTGGAGATTGAAATTACTAAAATAATGACATACATTTGAGTTTCAGACATTTATTTCCTTCAAAAAATTCATGCTAACACAAATCCTTTTATTTAAGCAAGTTTGTACTTTTATAAGAACAATAATTAATCCCTGTTCCTATTTTTGAGCCTTTGTTCCACCTTTATTTTAGGCTTTATCTAGATTTATTCAGCTGAATGGTCCAGAGGTATCCAAACCTCTTTACTGCTGTTGACCTCACTTTCACACTGACACACACACACACACACACACACACACACACACACACACACACACACACACACACACACACACACACACACACACACACACACACACACACACACACACACACACACACACACACACACACACACACATACCTCAGCTTCAGAAAATGCATAATAACACAAATCCTAATATTCAAGTAACTTTGTGATTTGTAACAACATCTAAAATATGTTCTTATTTTGAGATTGGGTTGGGAGGGTGGCCTAATGGTTGAGGTGTTTGCCTTGCGAATGCGAGATGCAGGGTTTGAGTCATGCAAGGGATAGTTGGTTAGGCTTGTAAGGGCAGTTAGTATAGTACTAATCTATGAGACTGTTCCCCATTTATTTTAGGCTTATCCAGATGTCTTGAGCTAAGAATTTGACAGGTACCTCCTGAGGGAGAATGTTCATAAGACCCGGTTCTGGTGGCATTACCACCCGCTAGAAGTATTGCAAATTTAAAAGAGATATGGTTGCAATGTGGGAGCTGCATGAAAAAATAGAGTAAACCACAAGAGAGACAAAAAACATATATGATATGCTTAAAAAGAATATATTTCCAACTATATGCACAGTTAAAATACATGTGAAAACATTAAAAAATGCAGAATAAAATATTTGCCTGAAGAAGCATAGGATAAACTGGTCATGTCAATAAGAAAATTACCTCTTAGCTCAAGAAATCTGGTCCTGCTGCTCATTCCTTGAGTTAAGGTTGTTCAAGTGCCGTGCATTTGGGGGGTCAAAGGAACAATGGTACATTTTTCTGGCACTATGATTTTATTTGATTATTCAGTGTTTGGTGTTGGGTTAGCCAGTGATCAGGAAGAAGCTGACTTTTCATTCATTACCTGCTAGGGACTGCTTGATGACTCTTGTTATCAGTCTTCACCCCCCCACACAGTCTCTTCTCCTTTTATACATGCATTCAGTCACACACACAGACAGAAACCACACACACACACACACACACACACACACACACACACACACACACACACACACATACACTTTTTTGGCTTATTTTTTTTACACTGGCTAAACATCAAAAGTGTTGCTTGGTGAGTGTAAAATAATATCTCGATTGATCTCTCTCTCACTCTCATATACTCTCGCACACAGACATACACACATGCTTTTTGTTTTAATTTTTTTCTTTTTTCTTTTACAGTCACTAAACAGCAAAAGTGCAGCCTAGTGAGTGTAAAATAATGGCAGCAGTTAGTTTATTTCAGTCCGACTTCCACGGCAGCTTGATATGCTGCCATAAAGCACTGGGCTCGTTTTTCAGCAGGCATTACCTATAGATTAACACCCTGCTGGAAAATGTTCATTCTCCAATCAGGGTGCATTCTGCACATCACCCATTCACTAAAATAAGGTATGCCCATAGTCAAATCTACCACTGTAGGTGATGTAAGTCATGAATCTAAACCATAACGAAGATAACCACTTGTCTATCAGTCTGCACATTCCTATACAAAACATGGCTGTCATGAAACATAAACTGATGTGCACATAAATAATGTAACAGACATTAAGAATTATGCCATCAACATTATCATTGCATATGAGAAACAAGGTATATCACAATAATCTACAGGTGTTATTAAAACCAACCTCACAGATGATATAGTCTATAAGGATTATGTATAAGGTATGTAATAAAAAGAAGTAAGGCTAGCAGGTGAATAATCATGGACATGACAAATTCCCAATGTCCTGTTATCTACATTTAAGGATGATACCAATTGAGGCTTATGTCTGGATACTATATCTATCATAGAATATAAACAGGTTACTCCAGTGCATAACATGGCATGCATTACACAGCTTAGCTGTGGAAATCCTACCATTACCTGCCCGATTAATAACCAGCCATCATTATACATGACAAAAGTGCTTACAGGCAGCACACATATATATCATGATATATAAAGACAAGCATACTACAGCACTAGGGTAATCAACACTGACACATACCTAAATTGGAAAACAAGTGCTACACTATTAGACCACAGCGAAATTGACAACGTAACACAACTACTGTGGTTTGTAATTGATGATACTTGACATATGCATGCCATGTTATGCACTGGAGTAACCTGTTTATATTCTATGATAGATATAGTATCCAGACATAAGCCTCAATTGGTATCATCCTTAAATATAGATAACAGGACAATGGGAATTTGTCATGTGCATGACTATTCACCTGCTAGCCTCACTTGTTTTTATTACACACCTTCTACATAATCCTAGGCTGCGTTTTACACGAACTTCAGAATGAACTGGCTCCCCATTTAAGCACCATGTTCAATAATAGCCTCGCATCAGGCTTTGTGCCCACTGAATGGCACACAGCAACAGTTATCCCACTCCACAAAGGGGGAGCCACCACTGATCCTGGGAACTATTGACCTAATAGCCTGACGAGCCTGGTCTGCAAGGCCATGGAATGTATCATCATGGAACTCATAAACAAAGACACTGGTAACCTCCAAACTCTGGATCCCACCCAGTTCGGGTTTGTGAAAGGCAGTTCATGCCTCCTGAACCTGATCGACTTCTTTAAGGATGTCACCAAAGCCGTAAATGAGGGTAAGGTGGTTCACACAGTCTATCTTGACCTCGCCAAGGCTTTCGACACCATCCCCCATTCTGGAATTATAATTAAACTCACTAAACTAGGTATAAATCCTTACATCACAAGATGGATTGCCAACTGGCTCACTGACAGAACCCACACTGTAAAAGTTGCAGACTCCAAATCTGACCTCAAAGTAGTGACAAGTGGAGTACCACAGGGTTCCGTCCTGGGACCTCTCCTGTTTGGTATCTACTTCTCTGAAGTACAGGCTAACACAGAAGGCCTCTGGCTAATGAAGTTCACAGATGACTGCAAACTAGGAGCCATAGTCAAGTCCCCAAATGATGTGGACATCCTACAGAAGGGCCTCCCTAAGACAGATGCCTGGTGTCATTGCCATGGCCTCAAGCTCAATGCCAAAAAGTGCAGTGTCATCCCCTTTGGTAAAACCTCTGTACCCATGAACTACCACATAGGCAGCAATCTACTTAACACCAAATGTGTGATAAGAGACCTTGGGACCCAGGTGGACAGTAGTCTCTCCTTTGATAGTCACATCACCACAGTAGTCAGGAAGTCCTTCTACGTGGCATACTTCATCATAAAAGGGTTGTCATCCAGGAAAAAAGAGGTCATTGTTCCCCCTCTACTCGACACTCATTAGACCCATTATAGAGGACAATTTCCCTTTTGGAATGTACCTCACAAGACATCTGCAGCAGCTGGAAAGGCCACAGAAGTACCTCACAAAGAGGATTACTGGCCTCAAACAAATGCCCTACACTGACCGCCTCAAAAAACTCCAACTTTACTCCATTGCATATCGCCTACTCCGATGTGATCTCTGCCTAACATATAAAGCTATGTCAAACCTAGATCTGTTGGACAAGCTACACCTAAAGAAATCACAATCCCTCCGAGCTACACGCTCTAGGGACCTAAACCTTGTCACCACAATAAACAGCACATGCTGAAGGGATAGATTCCTGTCCCAGAGACTTCCCATACTCTGGAACAGACTACCCATCTATGTCAAGCAAAGTTCTTCATTAGCATTCTTCAAGAAAAATCTTGATGAGTGGATGGGCAATAGGAAATACACCCCAGGGATCACTTCTGTCTCTCTGCTCGACAGTGGCACAGGAAAATAACTTTCTTGGGTGGCATAAGCCAGGGAACCTTGTTGGCTAGGCTTACGTAGGCCTTTGGGCCGATAGCCTAGTACCTACCTATGAACCTATATATATAATATATATATATATATATTATATATATATTATTTTATATATATATATATATATATATATATATATATATATATATATATATATATATATATATATATATATACATACATTGTCAATCATTCTGTCTGAGAGAATATCAGTACATGTCATGTGAACATTCCATGTTCCCAGTGTTGTATGTGTGCCTTGCACATTTATGTCAAGGTGTGACTATGTGAATTATTCACAACTGTAACCCATGTATCTGTGCAAGTTAGCCCTCAAATAACCTATGTCTATTATGAAGATACAGTAAGATGAAAAATCAGTGAGAAATATTAAAACTATGTGCAAATGAGCTGAGCAATGCAACATGGTCATTGGTTGACACAACATCAGATAGTTATAAGGCAATACAATACCATAGAACAACTGGACAATCATAAACACAGTGACAGCATGTAATATATAAACCCTTAACCCTTAGGTTATGCCATAAACACATTACTGTCCATCATCTAATGCATCAATGCCATACTTAATGTTTAGTGATACTATGTATGTACCTGCAAAATGCAAACACTGTAATGACGATCACTGATTATGTAACAATCAGATATAAAGGAAAAACATGAGCAGCTACGTGTACAACAATTTTTAAATGCAGGGTACAAGCAACACCAGTATTGCTGTCAGATGTACCAGCCTTGTTGAACTAAAGTACATGCCAGACATACCACCGGATTCATTAATCCTCTGTGTAAGACTTAATAAGTCTTACTCGGAGGCTGCAGTTGAACGGTTTGACGTCAGTGTGCCATGAATATTCATGAGAGCACGCTGACTCAACCATAACTCTTACATGGACTGAGTAGGAAAGCAGGGGGCGTGTCCGACTGCCGAGCAGTCTAAATGTGCATGCCCCTGCAAGGTTTTAAAAAGCATAATGTCAACACACAAGAGCGAGTTCGCTCAAATGTACTTGCACCCAACACCACACTCCCTGACACTGTAACCCCCCATCAGACTTATATAAAGTAAATAATTATATATATTTTTTAAACCCACGATATAGCTGCCCGTATTTGCGCGTGTGTGCGCTGGTGTGCCCATTGCTTAGCTAGAGTTAGCAATTCTGACATGGAAGAGCATAAGAAAGAATGTTTATGCAAATCACACCAAATTGCAATAGCGTAATGGTAGAGCGTATGCACAAAGAGAAGGCATTTAGGGTTCGGGTCCCACCACTCCCCTTCTTATTTATGTTTTAAATCAGTATTTGAAATAATACCAGACATATATGATTAAAATTTTATTAAAAGCAGTGACATGCCCAATGTATCAGTGAACAAACTAAATATTTTTAAAGGACCCAGATATATAATAGCCTGCTGTTAAGCAATCCTTTACACAGCTAAACACAGGTGCCCATAGTTTAATAGCGCTTTACCCAGCTAAACAGAGTTGCTTATAGTTTAATAGTGCTTTACTCAGCTAAACAGAGTTGCCCATAGTTTAATAGTGCTTTACCCAGCGCAATAGAGTTGCCCAAAGGTTAAAAGCACTTTACCCAGCGCAATGTGTTTTGCGCGGACGTGCGTGCCGCGCCAACCAGGGCACCATAGGGCACCATGGAGCAACGTAGAGCTAAGTTGCTTAAACGCAGACACACCCCCTAGCCTGTCTAGACAGTATTAAAATAAAAGAATGACAAGGTTTGAACCCAGGGCATCATAATCAAAGTACAGAACCACTAAGCCATGACAACATAGGGGAAGCAGCCACTATTGACATTCATATACTTACGAATGGTAGTTTAACCATTACTAAGCAGGTCTGCAGTCAGCCGAGAATTTTACAAAACAGCCAATCACAAAAAAGTGCGGGAAATGTGGCATATTTAAGCCCCGTAGGCGGGAATAGTCGCCATAACTGATTGTAGCTCACATTTGCAGTCAGAATGGCAGGTGCAGGAGAGGGTTCACGTTTCCGAGCTCAACGTTGGGACATCGAGGAGTCCAAATACATGGTTTGGCTCCTTGTCCACCGTCATGAGTCAAGACTCCTGCAGGGCCAGTTCCAAGGGATGGAGTACAAGGCAGAGGCTTGGAACCGGTTAGCTCGTGACCTCACCAGTGCCACAGGCGTTCCTCAGACTGGTGAGCAGGTCCATCACCACCATGCAGACCTGAAGAGACGAAAGCCAGACCGCCTGAACCAGTGGATACAGGAGGCCCGTGGGATGCAGAATGCCCCACAACTGAGTATGTAGCCATGGAATGCAGTATGTAAGAATTGATAATGGAGCATGTATAATGGATAGGTATGTCTCAATATCCCTTCATTTACTTTACAGCTGCAGGTGACCATGCTACGAAGCAAGCCTATGCTGATAGACTGCTAAGGCTGCGCCACCTGGCAGGTTAGTGATTATTCTGCATGTATTGTTATATAAAATATGGGCGAGAGCATGAAAGAAAGTGTTGTAGTCCAATAAAATAGCCATAGAATTGCCTGAATAAGTCCTCTGCATGTACTGCCAGATAAAAACGTCAGAGAGGAAGAAAAAGAGTGTAATAACCCATTAAGAAAGGTAACATATGTCTGGAATAATATCTCTGCAGGCACTGTCATATAAGATAAGTGAGTGAGCCTGAAAAAAGATTGTTCTAACCTATTAATACAGGTATAATATGTCTTGAACATGTCTGCCATAAACACCGGTAAAACAAATAAAGGAGTGAGCCTGTGGAAAAGTGTGCAATGTCATTAATAAAGGTATAAAACCCAGAGTGTGTCTGTGTCACAGAGTCTGAAATGTTGTTGTACCCTTGCATTATACAGACAGTACTGTTTGAAAATTTGCTGGCAACCCAGAGTTATGCAGTCCCATATAAAGTGGGTGATGGAAGTGCTAGTAGCTGTGAAACATATATACAGTCCACAATAGTCAGTTACTGGCTGGCATGAATAAGTAAACATGGCACACGTGTAGCATATAATTATTCACCAGAAATGTGAGTGTGTGTTAAGAAATGCAGGGTTCTGTACAAATCAAAGTGAAAATGTCATGTGAAAACATCCCAGATATGTAGATAAAGAAATATAAATGCAAACAAGAAATATGTAGCAGTAACATCTGTATCCTGGACAGTTAGTATGTCAGATATAGGTCAGGCATATATTGAACTAGCCAAACCCATGACACAACCTAATGTATGGTGGCAAGTGTAATAATACAGGTAGGGGATATACACTTGCAGTCACTGGGAATGTAGTGTAGACTAAAAGGTCATTATAAGATGTTAACCGAGGTTTTTTCTACACCCTACTGTATGTGCATAAACCATGCAATTCCACACCTCATTGGGTATGTGTAACCTTAAATATTTGTTGGGACATATGTTCTATTGCTTTATAAATATTTGCATTGATGTTGATGCATGTGCCCTGTTCAAACACCACGTTCATGGTGACCTGTTGCTACCAAACATCCCTGCATGCGGTTGGAATATCCACTGTCATTTAATATATGCATGCGTTATGCTTGCTGTTCAACTGTTGGAACCTTGGTGTGTTGGGTTAATGGGAATATTACTGCATGCTTTTACAACTAATCTGGAATGCTGTTGTTTATGTTGTAATTAAACACACCTAATCACAGAACGTATGGGAAGGCCAGTCCCAGCGGACCCACCTGTCCCTCCTCAGTTGGCAAGTGCATCTGGCACCAGTGGCTCTGGTGCCCAGCCCGGGCTCCCCTCCTCCGTTGGTCCTGTGCCACTTTCAGGTGAAAGCACTGCAGGGGATGGGACTTGTCCCCCCCCATGCAAGCATGGGCAGACGAGGGCCACCTGTCACCCTTGCTAGGGTCCGGGCTGTGGTGCGTAGGGAGATCCAGCTATCAGTCGCTGATCCCCTAAGCCAGCTCGAGGCGACAGTGGCGTGTCTCTCGGGTGAGCCTGCCTGTCCTACACAGCCCTCAGCACAAACACCCTCGGGGCTGTGAAGGTGCAGTGGTGACTGCCCATGGGTGGGGATCTCAGTTCCACTGTTACCATCTGTGGGCTCATGGGCTTGCGATTTCCAAACATCCTTCCCTGTCAATTGTGTTCACCCACCCCATGTGTCAAATTCTGCCCCTGTATGCGTCTTGTTTGTCTTGTCTGTTTACCTCCCCAACCTACCTCCCCAAATATACCTACATCCTCTACCTCACATTCCACTCTCACCTGAAAATAAAAATAAAAAAAAAGGGCAATCTGTTCCCACAAAAAAATTACACCCCATCCATAGCTGCCCAATTCGCACACATGTCCGCTGGACATGTAAACTGATAATTCTAATTGGCAGTACAACATATTTTGTTGTCCTCACCCCTCTCTCAGGGGTGGAAGGTTTCAAATTTCACACCAAATTTCAAACATATGCACAGCTGTTGCTGGTAAAGAAATGGGCAGCTATGGACCTTCCCTACATGCATCCTGCACATCCCGAGCTGGTTTCCCTACTGTCTTTCCCTCTTTGTGCCCCCTTTTTCACCACTTTCCTATCTCCCCATTTTCTTTTCTTTAAAAGAAATTAGTGCGGGGGTTAGCGGGAGTAAGCACTTTTAAGCAGTAGTTAGCGGGGGTGCGCGAGTGTGAGCTTGTGTGCGCTTAGCTAAGCATTGCTAAGCATCGTGCAAACCCACGCAAACCCACTTACAACTGCTTAAAAGTGCCTTAGTCACTCTGTATGACAAGGCCCTTGTACTGATGATAACAAAACAAACACCAACAGCACCAGCAGTCCAGTAGTCCTTAACGCAATTTTTATTTTTTAAAACAGAAAAAAGCGTTTTCGCTACTGTCCCGTAGCTTCATCAGAGGTAAATGTGATCAATTAACACAATGAATGGAAAGGCCTTTTAAATAGCATCAACTCTGATTCATAGGAAATTTTAGACCTTTACACTTTCCTCTACACACCTTTTTTAACACAAGAATGATCAACAATAAATACGTATCTAAACTAATTATGTTGAATGTAATTAGTTTAGATACGTATTTATTGTTGATCATTCTTGTGTTAAAAAAGGTGTATAGAGGAAAGTGTAAAGGTCTAAAATTTCGTCACTTCCTATGAATCAGAGTTGATGCTATTTAAAAGGCTTTTCCATTCATTGTGTTAATTGATCACATTTACCTCTGATGAAGCTACGGGACAGTAGCGAAAACGCTTTTTTCTGTTTTAAAAAATAAAAATTGCATTAAGGACTACTGGACTGCTGGTGCTGTTGGTGTTTGTTTTGAAGCCTCTCCCTGCCTTTTTGTTATCATCAGTTTGTTTGGTTTTACTTAGTTTGTCATAAGGCCCTTGTACTGCTCAGCAGCAAAATAAAAAACATTGTCAGTCTCGAACCTGGGACCTTGGACTCACCAGTCTGCATGAAGTACCACTACACCACAGCAGATATACAACAACTTGGTGCTGAAAGAAATATAACATGCATTACCATGAGTGAATGTAAAGGGAAAATAGGAATGGCATAACACAAATCTTGTTCTGTGGGCCTTAACCAGCAGGTGCTGTGGAATTTCATGACATGACTGGGAAAAGAGAATCAGCCATGCTAGTAGGGAATAAGGTTACAGTAACACCTTACAAACCCCACACAGTATCAGAGCAGGATAAGCACTGGCATATTTGCATAGGTCACAGGCCAGACCTCCCAACAGTGACTGCTCTACAGTGATGACCCTGATTTGTAAACAAATGTTAGCTGTGCCCCTCTGACTCCCTGTGAAATGTACTAACAGTAGGCAGAAAGGTGTGGAATCTCACTTAATGACAAATGTCAATAAGTGAGAGTAGACACTGCTTGCACATCAGAAAAGGTGTAGTAATACATATGGTCTGAATCCCCCAAAGTCTGAACTGCAAAATGTCTGAAATATATCACAGGTGTATCCCAGTTATATGTACCTTTCCCTGAGGCTGTTCAAATATATACGTGAGAGTATCTGAGGCCTGGAAGAGTTAGAAACACACAGGCATATCAGCTTGTCTGCTGTGACACACTCTGCAAATAGCTGTAAAATGAATCACACAAGCATGCCCTTATGTAGAAGTACAACACAGAAATATCAAAGGATGTAGCCATGTACTGCTAGCAACCACCTGTGACAATGCCATTGTTCAAGTGCTGAAAAGAATGCTGTGGTGCACAGTCAAAGAATACTAGGCTGACCTCTGTCTACCATCTGGATATGTCCACAGGTGGGAGCTACTCATACAGACTACTAGCCTTTATTGACTTACAGGTACACAGCAACTCTGCATGTTCAGTAAGATAAACATCACATGATCATAAATAATGCACTCTGCACTTCTACACCCCTACCCAAAGGTACTATATAACCGTGTAGTCAGGCACAATCAAGGGTGTAGGTAGGCATACACAGTAGTGAAATATGTCCAGTTGTCCTGAGCAGACTGTGCTAATATCAACACAAACAAACCACAAACTGTTCAGAAGTGAGTAACGTACTAATGACAGTGTAGCAGTTCACAAACAGTGTATGTGCCTGATATTCATAATTGGTAGTACAACACACTTAGTTGTTCTCACCCCTCTCTCAGGGGTAGAAGGTTTCAAATATCCCTCCTAATGTATTGCATATGCACAGCTGTTGCTGGTAAAGAAATGGGCAGCTATGGACCCTCTCCACACCCATCCTGTACATCCCGAGCTGGTTTCCCTACTGTCTTCCCCTCTTTGTGCACCCTTTATCACCACATTCCTATCTCCCCATTTACTTTTCTGTCAAAGAAATGAGCGCAGGTGTTAGCGGGAGTGAGCACTTGTAAACAGTAGTAAGCGGGTTTGCACCAGTGTGCGCATGTGTGCGCTTAGCTTAGCATTGCTAAGATATGATAAGCTAAGCCAAGCGTGGCCTAGTATTGCTAAAATAAAATAAGCTAAGCTAAGCTTAGCTTAGCATTGCTAACCATCGTGCAAACCCATGCAAACCCGCTTACAACTGCTTAAAAGTGCCTTACTCACTATGTATGACAAGACCCTTGTACTGCTCAGCAGCAAAATAAAAAACCTTGTCAGTCTCGAACCCGGGACCTTGGACTCACCAGTCTGCATGAAGTACCACTACACCACAGCAGATATACAGCAACTTGGTGCTGAAAGAAATATAACATGCACTACAATGAGTGAATTTAAAGGGAAAATAGGAAAGCCATAGGAATACATTGCAATAACTACTGTTGTATGCCAGTTAATTCTCTAATTCGAAAAGAAAGTACATACTCCCATGTATCCAGTGTTAGCATTAGGAGGTGTGAGTAAACCTACACACTGAGAAGAGTGTACTGGAAGAAGCAACAGTCAGGTTTCAGTACAACATGCATTTCACTGGCTACAACCCAGCTTCAGATATGAGACATATACCAGCCTTCTGACTGAGACAACAGTGTCCACAGCAAACAAGCATGGTCCCCACCTTGCAAAACTGAAAGGGCTACGCCTACCTAACCTATCATTTTATAGCAGTGTCCTGAAATCACAGTGAGAACTGCAATTACCACACAGCAGGCTGCATGCAATTACTAAATGGTGGGCACCAATTGGTGCAGAGGCCATCACATGCACATGTGCAGATACCTAGAAAAGCAGCCTGTATCTGCTGTCCACACATGCAATAATATCATTGCAACAACTGGGAGAGAGAGAGAGCATGAGTGAGAGAGACAGACAGAGACAGACAGACACAAACAGGCAGAAGGAGACAGATGCTGAAAACAAACAGCAACACACAGAGGAAACAAAACCAAAAAAAAAAAACACCTACAACAGACGGAGGTGAGGAATACAAAGGTAAGGTATGTAACAGATATGTATTTGGTGACATCCAAAAGATGTGTCTGAAGTGTACTCTACATATTGTGAATCATCCATATGTGGCAGCGGTCCGTATCTATATGTACATTTGCATAGGGCAAGGGACATACTGCAACTGTTACTGAAGGCTGGACATAAGTATGTTGTTGAAGGCTGCTATGTGCACATATGTATGTAGGTTGTAGTGTGTGGCATTGCAGAAAGCAAACAGTGCCAGTATATGTCATGTGGTGTTAAACACTGTGGGATTGAGCTACAGGCAGTGAGGCCTGCAACAGCTATACGGCCTGAGGACAGCAGAATGCATTCTGCACAACATTGTGCAATAGTATTACATAACCGTATGTCTCACAACTGTTGCATAATTGACATCCCCACCATGAAAGGTGGGCAGTATATGTGCCTATATGTGCAGCTATATGTACAGCAATGGATGTTTACATTATGTGTATATATACATGTATATATACATATATATGTGTGTATAGATATATAGATATATATATGGATATATTTAGATATATATGGATATATATGGATAAATATAGATATATATGGATATATATGGATATATATAGATATATATGGATATATATGGATATATGTAGATATATATAGATATATATAGATATATATATATAGATATATATATAGATATGTATGGATATGTATGGATATGTATGGATATGGGTAGATATGGATAGATATGTATAGATATGGATAGATATGGATAGATTAGATATGGATAGATATGTATAGATATGTATATATAGATATGTATATATGTATATATATATATATATATATATATATATATATATATATATATATGAGAGAGAGTGAGGGAGACACGGGGTCATATGTACTGCAACAGGTGCCTGTTGTCCAAGGCATGGACTGAACACCAGTGTTGATACCGCAGTGCCATACCCCATTCCAAAACACCTTATGCAGTAACTGCCACATAGGTGGTAGCCTGCCTAACACTGATGGTGTCAGAAGGGTACACGGGACACAGGTGGACAGTAGGCTCCCCTTTGATAATCACAGTGACAACAGTAGTAATGTAATCTGTCTACGTGGTACGTGTCATCACAAAAGGTGTGTCATCTAGGGAAATATAGGTCAGTGTTCCCCTCTACTCATCACAATGCCCCATGTGGTATGTACCTCACATGACAACTACAGCAAGTGGAAAGGCCACAGACATACCTAACAAAGAGTAATACTGCCCTCAAACACATGCCCTATGCAGACTGACTCACAAACCACAGCTAGAGTGTGTTGCATACCGCCCACCCAGAGTTTACCACTGCCGGACATACAGGGGTATGTCACACCCACAGCAATCGGCCAACCACCATGACAACACCTCACAATCCCTCCGGGCTACATGACCTAGGGCCCTAACCCTTGTCACCTCACTAAACAGCACATGCTGGAGGTACAGGTTCCTATCCACAAATATGCCATACTCTGGACTAAACCACCCAGTATAAACAAACAAGGCTCCTCATTAGCAGATGTCATACATACCCCTGATGATTGTTTTGGAGATAGGTAATATGCCCTGGGAGTCACCTCTGTGCATCCGGTTGACAGGAGCAAGTGAAATCACATTACATGTGTGTCAAATGCCAGGGTAGCATATGGCTAGGCTGCTCTAGGCCCTAGGGCCAATAGCATATTACCTACCTATGACACAATGCACACACACATGTACTCAGTGCAATACCTGCTATGTGAGGTGGAATGAGTGTGACAGTGACTGTGTGCAAGGTTTGTAAAGGTGTGATAGCTTAGTGTGAGGTTGTGTCTGTCATGGTAGCTTGTGTCCTAGGTATGAGGCCGGAGAAAGATGTGTCAGTTATTGGGATGCAGACATAGTAGGATGGCATATGTTGTGATGTAGTTCCTCGTGTACGACTGTGGTGTCCCAATGTAGGCTGAAGCAATACATGTATGCTCAGTACGTGGTACTGCTGGTGACTCCATCTCACATATGAACTGTTGTACTACCTGAAGCTGTAGGCCTAAACAGCATAGTATGGTGTATGTTCACAGTCCCTGGTAACACTGTCTTGTGTGTTTCCTGTAGTCTGCACAGATTACATACCACAGGCATAGGTATCTGTAAGTAGGGGCACACAGTACTATAAGGTACACAGGTAATGCTCATCTGTGTCGGCATACATCTGTGTGTTGTATGTATGTCTGATGTGTGTTTAATGATGCCTGTACCATGCCCGCAATGACATGTGTGTTACAGGGTATGTGTGTGTACCTAGCAACATGTATACTCTGTTACAGCAGTATGCCAGCTATATTAACAACCGTGCACATATGTTAGGTAGGGGTATGGCATCAAAGACTAGGGTGGTTTACCGGTAATACTGTAAATGTACATGACATTCATTGCATTGGATGACATATTTCTTCATACATTAGCTTGATATATACCCCTGGGGTGAGGTTGTGCATTATATCCCAAACAGTGTGCTGACTACTGGTGTATACTGGTGTGTTATATGGAGTGTTGCAGGCACTGTCACACAGCTGTGGGCTGAGCACTGATATGTGGTATTGAATGTGTTTATCCTCTGATAGACAGATAGATGCTATATATGGCAGTTAAGTGATATCTGTACTTCATAATGTTGTGTGCCACATGACATGCTCACACATATCGCTTAATTGTCTTCCAGGGTTATGGCTCATCAACGTAACCCATCATATTCAGCTGCAGAGGAGCAGGAAATACACAACAGCCTGGTGCAGCACTATAACCTGCTTTTTTCCAGGGCTAGCCAGCACCAGCATGACCGTACTGCACTGTGGCAAGACCTTGTTCGCCGGGTAAATGACATAGGCATGCATAACCGGACATAAGAGCAGGTACGCCATCACTGCAGTGATTTAATTAGACATGTCCGGCAGCGTGCGTCTGATATCCATAGGCAACAGCTTGCCACAGGTGGTGGGGCGGCCATACATCCCCCCTCACCAGAGTGGAGGAGCTGCTCCTAAGCGTGGTGGCTCCTGGCCTACAGCAGCAACAGCGTTACACATGTGTCATCATGGAGGCTGGAGCCACCCAGCAGGATGACATGGAGCGTGCAGGTAATATGCCCTAGCTGTAGACTACCGTTACCTGTATTGTTAGAATATGCATATGTGAGATGTGCACTGTGTGTTTAGCAGTTGTGCTGCCTAACATGTGCAATACTGATATTTGGAATAGTATCCGTACACCTGTGACTGTTGACTGTTGTTCCACTGTAGTTTAGCACACTCACAGTAGCAATGCCACAGTTGTGGTCACTGACAAACTGTGTCATATTCTTCTAGGTCCCTCTGGTGTGACAGCAGGGCAGACAATACATGCTGGTGAGTGTGTTAACACTTTAATATTGGAAATGAAATGTGCATGTCATAGGTGAGGTGTAGGCCATGTACAGTAACACACCTAAGCATAATGCATGCTGTGCATGTTTGCTGTGAGACATCAATCATCTCAGTAAAGTCAGTAGCTGCCTCAATCACATGCAATGCACATTGCAGCAGACACAATTGTGGCAACACTGTACTGCACATTGGATATGCATAGTTGCTACAGCTGTACACAACAAAACACGTTTATCATACGCAGTACACGAAAACATGCTACATTTGGCATTACCACACACCCGCTGTAAGGTCACACTTCAGTATCCCACATATCATACACACACACATGATGTACCTCAGGGGTAGAGGCCTATCATGGGGCTCTGCAACACATAACACAGTCATGTTAGGCAATGCTCCCTATTGGGCACCTCACACACCCATGTACAAGGTGGCTGTGTAATTGTGAATGTAGCCACGGCACTGCAGTTCAGGTACAGCATGCTAGGCGGTGGTCTTGCACACATTAGTAGCTGTGAGTTACCACAAGATGCATGTTGATGATGGCACAGGTTACTACACCCCATCCAGTTTCAGTGACCACAGTACTACTCATAGCAGTCATTGCTTTGCACCTCAGTGTTGTGTGTGTGCAAACATATGCACCTATACACAATATGCATAGCATGTTGTCTGTGTGCTTACATATGCCAGTATACACAATATGCACAGCAGTCACCATCCACACAAAGTGTCACATATATGTCCTAGAATGCTAGTGGGTGTATAGGTCACTTGACACACATTGGGTATGTGTGGTGTTTAATGTTGCAGTCGTGTAGCATGCCATGCCATGTCTGGCACCCACATATCTGCAATATGTCCCACACTCACCATAACCACTGTACACTGGCCATGTCGAGCATTGGGATTCCTTCACGTCAACATGCACTGCACATCCTGTGTGTGTACATAGCATGCATGTGCTACACCCGTGCCCACTATTATCTGCTATGGACACAGACACTGCACTCAAACATGGATATCTATGTGTCACACAGATAACACTTGCAGCCATGGCATGTATACTTGTGGGTGATGGTGCACAGGTCATTGCAGAGCTGATAATACCTGCACAGCAATGCTGTGTCCATGTACACATTGTGTTCCAGGGTGTAGCCAATCACTGAACAACTACACAGATGCATCAAAGCCATGTATAGTGCCATGTAATAGGGGCATCTACACTTGCACTGCATGGTCTTGTGCAACACATATTCTGCATGCTGACACATGTGTGGTGACTGTCTACCTTGTGATACTGACCCACTATAGAGTATGTGTTGGATTGCAGGTATGTGTGTGTATGTGCTGTAGTGAGGTGTGTATGGTTGTTCATGTGTGCATGTGTGCATGTGTTCATGTGTTCATGTGTGCATGTGTTCATGTGTGCATGTGTGCATGTGTTCATGTCTGCATGTGTTCATGTGTGCATGTGTGCATGTGTGCATGTGTGCAGACCGTAACGTGTGTTCCCTGTCTTCCTCTCACAGGTGCTGAGTTAGGGGTTGGCCAAAGCAGCAGGCAACCTGAAGCCACTGCCACGAATAGTGGTGATGATGACACATGTATATTGGCACAGGAAGATTTGATAGGGTCTGTCGTTGGTCCGCCAATCGACAGTACACAGTGTTCAACCCCATCTATGCGCACACTCATACTGTCAATACATCCCTCACCACCAATGGCCATAGGCGAGGGACAGCATACAGTTGGCATTGACCAGGAGAGGTGGTACCCATGGCACTTGCATCCCCTCACAGCAGCCATAGACCTGGAACGGTTCCACATAGGCAGAGGTCCAGGGGTAGTCGGGGGAGCACCACTGGTCGTATTGCCCCTGGCAGGCGTGCCCTCACAGGTCTTATGATGACCAGTATGTTCCGGGCTGTAATGCAGGCTCAGGCATGTATGGAACGGTACACCAGGCAGGGACTTAGGGCACAGAGGGCACATTACAACGCTATCAGTGACAGCATCCGTGACCTTGCCAGTGCCATACGGACATAGACAGAGGTCGTTGATAGACATTGGGGGGAGACATTAGATGCCCTCCACAACATGTCTTCCATGAGCCAGGACCGTGCGGGACGGTTGCGACGTCGATGCGGACGCATGCCAGCAACAGCTGGCAGTGGTCGCAGATGGCCCACAGTTCACAGCCGCTCCCGTAGTGGCAGTACCAGCCCCAGCAATGCTGGGGCTGACCTGTCCATTGACTGTCCCAGTAGACCACGTGCACATGGCTCTGGCCAGTCCCAGCAGGGACATGGGTCCAGTTGTCATACCTCTGCCTCTGATGACAGTACCCAGTCAGGGTTGGTACCTGATACTGTCCGTAGCACCCCTGCCAGGCACAGGTACTGTGTCCGTGGCCAGAGACAGTGATCTGTACAGCCTAGCAGGTACAGTCTGTGGCTGTCCCACAAACTACCGTATATGGCAGCCACATGGTGGAGCTGTGTGCATGCAGACACACACACATTAAGCAAACAACTAGGGCTCACACATACACACACACATTACATCAACATTGGCCCATGCTGTACTGTTGTCCCTCACGCACGCACACACACACACACACACACACACACACACACACACACACACACACACACACACACACACACACACACACACACACACACACACAAACACAGACATGTCGATTGGATGGGTAAATGTCAGGCTCTGGCAAACAACATAACGCCCTGTGCATATGATGATACCTGTGTCACCTCCTGTCATCTGCATCATTGATGGAGGGGCAGGCTAACATGGTGCTGATGCACAGGGTGACACTATAGCAGTGTAACAATAATAGCAGGTTGTCAACAAGGAAGTGTAACAACATCCTTGTAGGTATATCTGAGCGGCCATTATGCATCAAAGCTCTGATTGTCAATGTAGCATTGTTTACACCACTGTTAGGTCTGAGTATGTATTGTACACCCATGTGCCACTTGGCTGAAGTGTAATGTGTTGCCAGCATGTGTTAGTGAGTGGACAGTACGTGTGTGATGTTTGCAGTACAGATTAGCAAGTGTACATCTGTGAACATGGTGGGTGCGCACTGTCTGCATGTACGTGCATAGTAGACACATGAGACATGTGGCATACCCTGTCGTACACATTGTTAACATCTCATAGTATATTTCAATGGCCAGTATTCATTCTACTACAGTTATGTACTAACATGGGTAGACATGTGTATGACATGGGTTGACGCTATGCTGTGGTTGATACCGTTAATATCTGTCAATGATTTGCGGTCTGGTAGTATACACAACCTCAACAGCATGACTATAAGCAATCATTGGATGATGTCCTGACAAATGACACACAGTAGTAGGGAACCCAGTAACAATTGGATCCTTCCGGTGCTACACTATAACACTAACCAGTGGTAATGGCTGCCAACCATTCCTGTGACTACACCTGTTTGGCATATAGCCCCCTTAGGTACATGCAGACACACTAGGGATATGTCCATCCAAATCAGGAAATGCATGGATTGGCCTACAATGCATTCCCTCGATGGGACGCATATCCTACACAAGGGTATCATACAGACAGATACCTGTTGTCTGATACATGCTGTATAGCAGTAAGCCGACTATGGCATAGTCATCCTCATGTACTATACATACTATCCCGTCAGTACCACACAGGTGGTAGCCCTCAACATGTATGTTGGGTACCAATGTGTACATACAGCCTCATGTTATGTCATGTGTCCCTTGGTATCCACATATCCATAGGTATTGTGGAGTCCCAAGGTGTATCACATAAGTCATTAGAGGCCTGACTGCATATCCACAAGGCAGTCATACACCTATAAAGACTGTCCATTCTTGGCAGTCTTTGTTGTGTATGACCATGTCTGACATATACCCCAGGCATATACCCTCACTCACACTACTCTTAAGTAACTGTCATGGGTGTGTGTGCCACAGATGACCTTGGCCACAGAACACGACAGTGGACGGTCTTGTCACATACATACATATGTGACCTATGATCTGAGAAGCAGCGGCACAACCTGTCAATGGAAACAAATGTATTCATGTAGTATGCAGGCTTCACACCTATGTACTGATTGAGGGGACATGTACACATATATATTTGCCACGCAGATACCTGATGTGTGCAATGCACTTACTGTTGTAATCATACTATGTCATACCATAGTAAAAGCAAAACCCACACCGCATTGACACACACACACAGTCAGCATTTGGAGGATGCAAACCCCTACCTAGCTATATTATAATACTAGAGAGTGATGCATTAACACGGTGTGCTATCTGCTTTACTGGCTGGTTTCCCTTCTCCTGCTGTATTTGTAGGATAGTGACATCATCAGACTTTCCAAAGAGGAATGTAACTCTTTTAGTGAGTTTTCCCAGTCTCCAAAAAGGTGACACCGCTTGAAGGACACTGTACACATACACACACAACCCCACACACACACACTGTTTGCAGGATTCAAACCCCTACCTAACTATGTTATGATACTAGAGAGAGACGCATTAACATGGCACACTATTTGCTTTACTGGCTGATTTCCCTTCTCCTGCTGTATTTGTAGGATGGTGACATCATCAGACTTTTCAAAGAGGAATGTACCTCTTTTAGTGAGTTTTCCCAGTCTCCAAAAAGGGGACACCTCTCAAAGGACACTGTTTGCAGGATTCAAACCCCTACCTAACTATGTTATGATACTAGAAAGAGATGCATTAACATGGTGTGCTATTTGCTTTACTGGCTGGTTTTCCTTCTCCTGCTGTATTTGTAGGATGGTGACATCATCAGACTTTTCAAAGAGGAATGTACCTCTTTTAGTGAGTCTTCCCAGTCTCCAAAAAGGGAACACCTCTCAAAGGAAACTCCACACATACACACATCCGCCCACACACACTCACTGTTTGCAGGATTCAAATCCATAACTATGTTATGATACTAGAGAGAGATGCATTAACACGGCACGCTATTTGCTTTACTGGCTGGTTTCCCTTCTCCTGCTGTATTTATAGTATGGTGACATCATCAGACTGGACATGGTGATGTGTGTACACTTTGTTTTATGCCATTCCAGGAATGGTCCATGTGGGTCAGCAGGTGTCAACAGCTTGAACAAGACCTAAGAATCCTTACCTTGTGTGATCTATCTGTGGACACATTGACATTCTGTCATATGTCAACACATATTTATGCACAGCTTGTTGGTTTTGGGGATACTACATGTGTCTGGGATGTTGATAAAGGGCTATTTAAAGTCTATGTGACACATGTGTAGATGTGTACATTGATGTATGCCCTGGGTGGCTGCCTTGCAAACAGCCTAGCATGTTTGGGAACCATGATCCACACATGAACATACCACGGTTGGTAGGGTTGTATGTCAGCTTCCAATAGCTCTGTTTATGACTGCAACCATGATGGACTCCATGACCTTGCAGATCAGACTTCATAGGCGTACTGGACTTGACTTCCCATGGTGTGTTGTGAACCAACACTTGTGAGGAGTGCCATATGTAGCTGTGACACATTCAACGGTTCCACATCCTGTGTAGGGGGTGAGGCTCAGCTGACTGTTCAGGTGCATGATCTGTTTGTTCTGTAGTTTGTGCATGACACATATTGGGAATCAATGTATTCCACTTGCTGCCATGGTTTTGGCAGTGGGGGTAGTTGCTCATCCATTCTACATGTGATATCTCCTGGTATGATGATATGGACTATTGTCAGTGGGAGATGGGTATGTACATATGGGCCTGTCTGTCATGATGTCGACATTGTCACTCAGGTGCAGTTGGCCCTGACTCAGGACATATATGGGTGTACATTGCTATTTATGACATAGCTGAAGGAGGTGGCATGATTCCGTCTGAACTCCTTCTCAGCTACTCTTTACAAAACACCAACGAACATGAGCACTAATCCCTGTTATACTCTTTTACACGCTTAACACCCTACTGATCCTTGTGATCAGGTTACAGAGTATGTCATGATAATATCCTGGCATGTCCAGGTTGCAGTTTCGTGTGTACTCTTCAGTCCAGCTGGTGGATATTGTGATATTGACACAATGTCACATATGCCTCATGTACACAGGCAACCCTCTCCTCCACCCGACAAACTCAGATATATGTGTGAGATGCACCTATATAGACATACAGGGTGCTGAACTCTCTCGACCCATGGCTGGCACAGTTTATCAGGTGGTGAAGGTAACCACACACACCACATATCAGTCTCACATATCCTCTAGCAACAGCACTCAAACCACATTATCACATATAGACATACTCGGATGCTGTAAATGTACTCTACCTAAGCAGCAGAGACCTCCAAAGCAGACACACACACACTGCTACCCCACTACAATACCCACATATCACATAGTTCACAATGTCAGGGTGCCACACAGTCACTGCCCTTCGGGCTAAACAACACACCTAATACACTTGTAATAAGCGACACTTATTGTCAGACACACTGACGTACCACTCACCAGCCCTAACAAGGGAATAGTCACTTTGGGCTGTCTGTTGGGTGCCAGGATCTGCCGCATAACACAGGCAGTCAGGTCACTCCAAAGCAAGTACAGGACTGGCACCATCATTGTCCATGCTGGTGTGTATAACCTCAGACGTTACTCCCTGGACCACATGACATGATACATGGAGGAACACTCTGATCATGTAGCCCAGGCCAGTATGACCCTGACCTTGTCTAGCATCTTACACCCACCAATTATGATGTCACAGTATACGGACACACATATCACATTTAACAGTTGCCTAACACATTTGTTTAATTCATAGGGGATACAGTGTCTGTCAGCCTATGGTGACATGCTCAACATGCCATGCAGCTTCACTATGGACAGTTTGCACCTGTCACCCTTGGACTTTGGAATGCTGGCTAAGGCTCTTGCTACCAACATAGTGCCTTTTTTAAGCAGGGCTCAGAAGACAAACCCACCTCCATAGACATTACAGGTTAAATAAAACTAAGGGTAATGCTGCTCAACAACAGTCGTGTTAACCTCATATTGCGGCCACTCAGGAATCTCCTCTGTATGGAGGATAGCGATATCTGTGCACTGACAGATGCCTGGTTCAGGCTTGCTTATGCACACCAGCACTACCAGGTTATGTTTCATACCATGCTGTCTGACAACAAGACTTGGAACAGACAACACAACTAGGGGGAGTATCCATATACATCACAGATACACACACCTCCGGGTTAGTAGCACTGCACAAAGCATCACAGACCATACATATACAACTACCATTGTGCAATACTGCCTTTCAGTTTGTTGCCTGCTACAGAACACACTCCCAAACTCAGGAACCACACTCGGCTTTCATGGGAACTATGGAGAATATGAAGGTCTCCACAAACACCATTATATTGTGTGACTTCATATACACAAATATTGACTGGGGATACTACTCAAGCCCCGACACCCTCACCCAACAGTCGCTACAATTTTTAGACTCATATGTTATGGCACGACCAGTCAGCACAGCCACAAGGGGGAATACATATTGGACCTGATCATCCCCAACATGGGGACTCTATGTTCCACACCAGCGATATACCCCTCATTGGTAAGGTCAGAACATACATGTATCTCACTGGACATACATATAACCTCCACACACTCATCCTGGGTAATCTTGGTGAACTTCTCATGAGCCAACGTTTCACGTCACCGAAGCAAGGTGGTATCCTTCAGAGACCCTGATACAGTGGCAAATATGGCTCACACTGCTGCATCCTTTACATGAATATTCTATGGACACCTAGTGGACTGCATGGATTGTGCTATCCCAAATAACAACAGGACTCACTACTCCAATGGCAGGGGACCTGTCTGGTAGACCCCAGCCATTAATAAGCTGTACATCGTCAGGAGGAAGCTACTACATGATAGAGCACAATCCCAGACTGGGAAGGCATCTATGATGTGTGCTAGCAGACAGCTACAATCACTCATGAACTTTTCTAAGGGCCGCTTCTACCAGACAATTGCAACAGACACGTAGGACTATCACACGGCCTTCTTCAGTTATGTCAGGAACCTGGGTGGACACTCACTGATATGCTGTGAGTTACTGCATACTGACTAAACCTACCCTGAACCCACTGGCATTGCCAACATCCTGGCAAACAGGTTCAGTGCAGATGTCTCCCACCCATACCCCCTAAGGAGCAACTATCCATCCCAACAGAGTATAACCTCCCTGACATCACACAGTAACAGGTGAGTGCTGCCCTCCCCAAAGCGTACATCACAGTATCAATGTGACCAGACGGTGTCCCAGCCTGCTTCTTACATGAGCATCATGACAGACGCAACCCTCACATTACATCACTGTTCAATATCGGAGTCACCACAGGATATGTATCCAAGGAATGGCATACAGCGACAGTGGTCCCGCTTCACAGAGTTGGTGCCACAACGGACCACAGACAATATTGCCCTATAAGCCTAAGTAGCCTGTTCTGCAAAGCTATGGAGCGCATTGTCATGGGACTCATACACATAGACATCAGGAACCTACAGACACTGTGTCCTACACATTTCAGCATTGTTGTGAGCAGATCTTGCCTCTTGAACCTGTTTGTATTCTTTAAATGGCTAACAGGTCCATTGACATAGGGACGGCTGTCCACACAGCCTACCTGAACCTTGAAAAACCCTTCAACACAATAACCCACTGGGCCATTATGCATAGGCTCACCAGCGTCGATATGGACACATATCTCACACGATGGATTGATACCTGGATCAGGGATAGCACCCACATGGTCAAAATTGCAGGTGCCATGTCTGACTATACACCAGTTACACGTGGCATCCCACACGGCTTGGTTCTGGGACCTCTCTTGTTCAGTATATATTTGTCTGACGTACAGGCTACCACAGGGGGAATATGGCTGAACATGTTTGCACTTGACTGCAAACTGGGTGCCATGATCAACTCTCCAGCTGCCACATGCATACTCAAACAGGGTCTCACAGAGATGGATGACTGGTGCCTAAGCCACGGCCTACAGCTAAATGCCATTAGTTGCGTAATCATCCCCTTTGGGACTAACAACATGCCCACACATTACCACATAGGTAGTACTCCATTACATACGGTAGGTGTTGTTAGGGGTTTGGGGACATGACTTGTTCATACTGTTGCCTTTGACATTCACGTTGCCAAAGTGGTTGGACACACCTTCTATGTGGGCCACCTTATCCCATATGGTTTCACATCTAGATCGAGTGAGGTCATTGTGCCCCTATACTCATCACATCCATGCTTGGTTGCAATGCCACATTTGGGGTGTATGACACCTGCAGCAACTGTACTGGCCACGGAAGCTCCTCACCAAGCAGATCTAGGGACTCACACAGATGCCCTGCACAGTTCAGATGCAGTAACTCCAGCTCTACTCAGTCACTTACCACCTACTCAGATATGATGTGTTTCTGTTGTTTACAGATATACCCAACCCAGAATTACTGGACATGCTCCACCTCAGGATATCCAACTCCCTTGGAGCTACACACTCCAGGGACATATACCTCAGCACAGATGTTAATAGGACATTGTGGAGGGACAGATTCTTATCCCAGAGGCTCCACTCACTCCAGAATGTAATCCCAGTTTCACATAGGCAGAGCCAGCCACTGACCACCTACAGGGGACATCTTGATGACTGTATGGGTGATTGTATGTTTATCCCTGGGATATCTTCAGTGTCCCTGCTAGACAGAGGCACACTAGCCTAAATGTACATGGGCTATCTTGCGTGACCTACTATTCACACACACAGTGTAGTAATCTGACAGGGTTGCGAATGCCAAACACACTCTGGCAAGGCTTGTACATGCCCTAGGGCAGATAGCCTAGTATCGACCTCTGAACCTATGCTAATGTTCAAGATGCACAATGTTTATTGCTGATACTGTTTGCAGGTCTTTATCATCTTTGCTTTACCAGTTTCTATGAACAACTTTGGTATCTGCAGAGCATATTTGATTATGACAGGGTTCCACTATATTATAGATGTGTCTGTTGTCATATAACTGTGTGCACAGGGTGGATTGCTGTATAGTGACAGGTTCCTGGGTTAACACATGCAAGTGCCAGATAGGCAGTGTGTGAGCATGCCCAGTTCTGCCATTCCGTGTTTTGTTGCCTGACATTTGTCTCATTTATTCAAGTGTGTGAGCATGCCCAGTGTGACCTTTCAGTATGTTGCTATCTGAGGTCCACTACATTTGTTGATGTGTGCAAACATGACCGATATTAACATTTATACTGTGTGTGTTGGAAGTCAAGTTCTGTTCTGACTGCAGGACTCACCTTTGTGTCATAACACGACAGGGATTATGCTGTGCCTGCAGGGTTTCCATGAAATACTTTGCATAGACTTATCAACATTCCTTCATACAGGCTGACCACTGCAATACTGTCATGGTTTAGTGGTTCAGTACTTTGGCTATAGTGCATAATATCCTGGGTTCGAGGCCCATCACTGCTTTATATTTTCATACTGAGCAGACCAGACTGCTTAAGGGCCAGTTAAGCAAACATGAGCATGTTGGCTTTTGTTCAGCTATGCCCTACTTAGACCAGGCTTGTCCGACATTGCTCAATATTCACCAACATTGCTGGACATTGCCCAATATTACTGAACATTGACCACAGTTGTGCTAGTTGGTGTGTGCGATTTTGTTTGCATATACTACATGGCGGTAAATACTGTTTAGCACTGCTTTATATTGCTTAACACATGGCAATCAAGCCTTAGGTGGTGCTGCAGGGCTGCCTATGTCGGATGCACATACTACACTCCCTGTACATGTTTGAAAGCAGGTAGTGTCAACTTAGGCATCCCTTTTACTATATGTGCGAGTCAGAGAGAGGTATCATTTCCAGAGTTCCTACTGAGTCAGTGTATGTGTTATGCGTTGCCTCTTTACTAAGGCCAAAACATACTGGGCACGCCTCCTTCTGCCTACTGGGGCAGGCTCAGGTTGTTCCTTCTCCGAGTCACGCTCTGCCTGTGATGGCCTTGGCAATGGTGGGGGGCTGTTTGGCCCAGGCCTATGCTGGTCCATCTGCAGCTGTTTTCGCAGGATCATATTATGTAGCATAGCACATACCATGACAATTTGGGTACATGTAGTTGGTGAGTACTGCAAGGCTCCACCAGATGTGTCCAGGCACCGGAACCATGACTTGAGCAGCCCAAACACACGCTCTATTACATTACGTGTTTGCGCGTGTGCCTCATTATGGCGTTCCTGTTCAGGTGTGTGTGCATTTCTGATGGGTGTCATCAGCCACGGCTCCAGTGCATAGCCAGCATCCCCCACTAGGTGACCGTGTGGGATGTCCCCATTGGCAAATGTCTGGTACAGCTGTGTCAGATGCCAGATATAGGAATCATGGTAGCTTCCAGGGCAGCCTGCACACACATTCAGTATTATGCCCTGGGCATCACACATGACCTGGCAGGTGATGGAGGGGAAGCCCTTGCGGTTGAAGTAGTCCCTATCCCGCTTGCCGGCTGGTGCTTTGATGCATATGCGCGTGCAGTCTATTGCACCCACTACCTCAGGGTATTTCGCTATTTGCTGGAAGAGATGCATATTGCTCGCCAATACCTCACAGGAACTGGGGAAATATACATGATCACAGACATGTGCTGACATGGCATCCAGGAACTGGTGTGGTACCCTGGATGCTGATGCCTGTGATATCCCCATCATATCACCAGTTGGTCTCTGGAAGGTACCTGTTGCTAATATTCTTAGGCCAACACATACCTTGGTTTCCACTGGGATGGGTTCCCCTCTGTTGGTTCTGTGTGTGAGGCATGGCCTGCACAGCTCAACAATTTGCTGCAGGAGGTCTCTGTCCACTCTATAGCGCCCCACTATCTCCAGCTCATGTAGCCCCTGGTAGGTTACCCTGGGCCTATACACTCTTCTCCGTCTCCTCACTGTGGGTTGTCCAGCAGCATTTCCATTGTCACCACCCTCAGCATGTTGCATATGTCACCTTATAACAGCAATGGCAGCCCCTAACATTTCTTTGTCTCAGTAAAGCTTTTTCAGTTTTCACTTCTATTAGCTTACTGCAGTGTCTGTTGTGAGAAACATAATGGACTGTTGTTTGCAGAGTTTTAAGTGCTAGGCTGGGCTGGGCTAGTGTACTGCCTGTGTAATTGCCTGATTCTGATTGTTTTCACCTGCTAGCTCTGCTAGTGCTCCCTGGTAGCTTTCTACTATTTGTTGTGCTTCCTTTTTCCTTTCTGTTTCCTCAGGGGGGAGCGCCACGCACACAAGCGCAAACACGCGCACAGCAGCTAACACGCATGCACACATGCTTACACGGACTAAAATTTGCTTATTCGGGTTAAAACACGCACACCAACACAAACGTGCTTACAACTCTTTAAACAGCCTTATACATGCTTACTCCGGCTTACACATGCGCACTCTGTTTTACTCGGGTTTACACACGCGCACACGCACGCATACCCACTCAGCAAGAAACTTTGGTGTTATCCACGGCATACACCTTCCATTTCTTGCCTTTCCCTAGCCTACCTGTTGACACACCTCTTTCCATGATGTGTGAATGACAGCTGACACATGCCACTCTGCTCCAATGAGCTTAAATTGTTTTCATACATACCCCCATCATGATATCACCTATCTTCTACTCTGTTACTCCCCATATCCTACTCCTACACTCCACTGACTGTGCTCATTTGCTATGTAAACTTGTGATTCACTATCCTAACGCTCATTTATATAGGATTGCCTACTAATGCTTGGTTACATGTCTTAGACTGAGCTTCCCCCCTTAGCAACCTCTACTCGGTGGCCATGTTGTCTTCAGCTTGACATTCCCTTGCATTGTGCATTAACAATTTCAATAAAATCCACATTTGTGGGTTTTAATTTTTAGTATTCTGGGTTTTAGAGCGGACCCCGTTTGCGCGGTGCTTTGCTACGCTTCAACATCGGAAATCGGCGAAAAAAAAATAAAATATTGTTATTTTCATATTGCATCAGGAAGCATTTCACATGGCCGTATATTTGGCCATTGGCATGCTTCCTGCACTGGATGCAACCTTTATTTGGAGCTGTCACGGCTCCGTTTTGCTATTTGCAGAATGATACTCAGTTGTCAACTGAGTACATTTCTGCGAATAACACTGCTCTTACTCAGACAGGTCTGGGTTTCCTGAATCGCAAATCTACCTCATTTGCATGCCTTTTGCCTGCAATTGAGGTAATTTGCATATCCCAGCCCTGTCCGTGTAAGAGCCATTTTAGGAGCTCTCTTACATGCCCCTACAGGCTGTTCCTAGATCGCTCGTTGGACATGATGGCTGCATAGAGTCTTACTCTACTCTAAGACTCCGTGCAAGCCTTCGTGAATCCGGCCCATTATTTCCATATCACCTATATTATTTTATAGGTCTCAGTACTATACAGGACAGGGACCATTTTATATTGTTTTGCAGTGGGTGTGAATGGAGAATAGGTCAATAGACATTTGCTGTCAACATAATCATGTCCATATGTGAGCCTCCATATGAATTTTATCTTGTGCATATAACTGGCCTCCAGATGACAAACAGATTTAATGGTGACAATTTTTCTGCACAAGAGAATGAAATCATAATCTATACTCTGTGCCAGCATGGATGTAGACTCCTCGGACAGGCAGGTAATACTATTTGGAGGAATGCAGTGTGGACTGACCTTTCCAACATGTTCAGCACTGTGGGAGGTCACAATAGATCCTGGGAGGCCTGTCACTAAGGGTGCTCTGACAGGATCTTTCGAGCAGCCAACAGGATATAACATTACAAGCGGTGGAGGGATGCCACAACTAGTGACCCACTATTGACTACCCTGGATGGGCTGACACCATTCCTGACATCCCTGCACATAACAAGTGGTGACCACCATATATCTGGTTGTGGAATTGAACCATGTGTGTACTTTGTTGAACATTGTTGCATGTAGAGTACTTCAGTACAGATTGTTGTTGTACGCATATTCATGTATTGTTATTTTTGTGTTGCAGCAGCAGAACTGTGCTGTGCACATGGGGACACATATGCTTATGACAAACCACATAAATGTAATGGCATGTTATCATACAACTGCAGTACATACATGATACTTCCAGCAACATGTGTAACATTGTTTATATTCATTTTCAAAGTTCTAGCCACTTGTGAACAGCAGCAAGACATAAGAGATGTGTGTTTCCATATACTGTCACTGTGAGCATTACCTGTTATTGCCTCTGCCATCTGTCATGCCAGTAGTATATACTAATATTTTGATGTTTCCCTGTCATTGTAACCTGTAGATACAGCACATCTTCATGTGACATAAGCCATTCAGGTGCACCTACTGACAGACATACCTCTCAACTTTAAGTGCTAGAAATCTGGACGAAGCCAAAAATAATGGGGAGACTAAGGCCCAAAAACAGGGACCAATTTTAAATATGGCTCCCAACACTCAGAAAGTTGCTAGAATAAAAGGTGTTGTGTTGGCATGCATTTTCTGAAAGATATCATGCCTGAAATTCAAATTTCTGTCATTATTTAGAGACTCCAATCTTAAATGATTTTCAATAAAGCCAACATTTTATGGGGAACCGACCAAAAATATGAGGCAAAAATCTGGACAATTGAGAGGTATGCAGACAGACCAGTTATGGCTTCCCACCATGTTCATAGTCTGCTGCACTGTGAAGAATACCTGTGTTGTGTGACATTAATGTTGCTGTTTTCCATAGAGATGGACATATGGACATATGACTAACATATATACTGTATGCCGTGTAAGTATCACCCTATCCTGTTATTATGGTGTATATGTCATCATGCACCTCTGTCTGCATTCAGGACTGTGTTGCATACCCACATGTTGTGGTTTGTATTTTCTCACTACAGGATCCGCATTATGACAGATGACATACTTGCCACACAGGGAGGGTGTAACTGCTATGCTATTTCCTCTGTTTACTTCATGTCAGTGTTGTTACTCATATTGTTGTACTACTGTGACCTTCTACCCCTGCATAGGACAACTGCCACTGTCATCTCAGCCATGGCCAACTGGTATGTGTGTATATATTGCCTACTGTGTGTTGCACTTCTGTTGGAATGGTGCATGCTGGCAAGTATGTGCTTACTAATACTGAGTGGATGCCTTTGTTTCCTAAAACAGTTGTATTTCAGCTCCTGCCTCTGACACTGAATTTCCATGAGGACATGTCAGGTGTGCTTTACATTGTTATTCCTCACATATGTTATATATGTTGCATTTGTAACATAATTGTTAACTCCCTGTTATATAGGTTCCAAGGGCCAGACTCAGACATGACATCCTGGTAAGTCCTTAACATTGTAACATTGTAGTGATATTGTTGTGCTATATGTCAGTACTGAGTTCCAGCATGTGATATATGCGCATTTATCTCACTTGTGTCATCTATCTCTTCTTTTAGCATGCCACTATCTGCATCCTCCATTAGCCCATCCACTGATCCTGCTGTGGGATGTGATGTGTCTTATTGTCCTAGCATGGCCACTGGCACACAGGACACAGATTTGTGTGATACAGTCCTCCCCAGATGGTGGCAGTCATGTGAGTGTGGCCGAAGCCTCAGATGTGGAGGAAAACATGTCCAGCCATTCTGACAGATGGTGGACAGGATGAGACCTGTAAACCACAGTCCCATGTTGAGTCTGTTGGTAATGTTGACACTTACCCACAACAAAGCAATACTGCCCAGAGAAGTACACATAGGCATGTACTGCTCTGGGCAGTAAATGGTGCAGTGCACTTAGGTGTGTAGCTGGTGTGCATGGTGTACGTCAGTGGGTGCCTACCTACTCCAACAGGCAAATGAATGCTCCCAGCAGCATCATGGATCTGACATTCATGCACTTGCCCATGTCATGGATTGTATTGCATACCAGCTCCTTGTGTTGCATTAAGGACAGAAGTGCAGACATGGGGATGTCATGGTGACATTGGCTGCACTGAATGACAACATGTTACCTGTGGCATGGTCCATTGAAATTCTGGTTACAGCAGTGTTACTGCAGTGCCATAGTAAAAGGAAAGTTTTGCATGCTCTGACTGTGTTTAGTTGAATGCCACATGGGAGAGGCAGGCCCCCCACCCAGTAGACCAATCGTTGACTGTCAGGCATCAATGTCTATGCTGCAGTGTGCATGCACATCTGCTGCTGGCCAATCCACTGTAGGTCCAGCAGTCACAACCAGGCAGTCAACTTACACCCATATTCCTTCTCACAGTGTGTCACCACATGCTGATTTTGCCCCCATCAGGGTCCTGTGTAGAGCAACATTGACCAAGTGTTTCCATATGTGGCAGGGGCAGCTGGGACTGCAGTGTGAGCCATCACCATGGGCAGCCTAGAATGTGTTAGAGTAACAGTGACAGTTGATCCACTGTGTCATGTAGTGTCTATCTGACCCCATGGTGATGATGAATACTGTACAAACAAATGCTGATTTCTTCTGTTTGTGGTTGTTGTGAAATCTGATGCCTCAACAGAGTTACACGTTAACTGACCTAGGTGACTCTATTTAGTAGTTGATTGTTTTACCCCACTTTGCACTGATATATTTTACTAATGATATTGACAGCAGTACTGCAGTTTGTACTGACTTGTTTTCCTGTTTGCATCATTTGCTAATGGAGAGATAAGGATAGGGTTCACAAATGTATCTCCCTTGTTGTTTGCCATACACACATACACCACTATGAATCTGCATGCATACCTGTGTCAGTTGTGGCCTGATTGGATGGTCCCTGTCATGATTGTTTTGTATATGTTCATACTGTTATATGTTATGATTATGTTGTTATGTCTGATGTTCAATTTGCTCATTTAGTGGGTAATTTCCATTAGATGCAATCTGTGGTGCTGTTGTGGGGCAACACCTGAACATCAGAGTTTAATATGTGTACTTCTGTACATGTTTGAAATAACTTAATGGTGTATGTCATACTCTGTTGTGTTACCTGAGCTAGGACTTGTGGTGACAATCTCTGCCAACCACACATGTTTCTTCTGCCCCCTGTGTTCTCCTGTTACTTCTCTGATAGCTGTAACATGTCATATTCAGTCACTTGGGGTTCCTGGGGTAGGTCACTCACACCTGCAGCAGGCAAATTCCCATGTGTGGTTGTTAGCATATTGTGTAGCATGGTGCATACAGTAACTATCTGTGATGCCTTTTCAGTTGTATATTGCAGTGCACCTCTGGATGTGTCCAGACATCTGAATCTGGATTTCATTATGCCAAACACATGCCATATGAATTTCTTGTCATGGCATGTGCTCTGTTGTCAGCCTCCTCCACAGGGATGAATGGCTCTCTGTATGTGGTCATTAGCTATGTCTCAAGTGGATACCCACAGTCACCTGTTGTTGGGGGGTTGAACTCATATGCTGTCATCATGCATAATGTTAACAGGGCTGTATGCTTACATCTTAGTTGTGTTCCTGTACTTACCCAGTAGTAGTCCCTCAGGTATTTTATTATGTTGGAGCACAGCCCTCAGATCTCTGTCCCTCCTTATGGCAGCATCATAGATGCTACCAGGGTGTGTCACCATGATATTTGTTATGCTGCCATCTCCTGTGCACACCATCTGATAGTTCAGTGATGGCCAACCTTTTCTATTTATGTATCTTTCTGCTTCAGGTTTCATGGGGGGGTCTTAATAGGGATGAGGATGCAGTCAATTGCACCAAGAACATGGGGAAGTTGGTGATATTATAGAACTGGCGCATGAATTTTTGTTGCTCCATGGCTGTGAATGGGAAGTGTATATGTTCATCTACTTTGGTGCACAATGCTGCAAGGAATTGTCAGAGGATGCGACTGGCAAGCTGTATGTGACACTCCCACAGCATCTCCTATACATCATTGAAATTTCATGGATAACAATACACCTAGGCTCAGACAGACTTTGGTTTTAAGAGGTATGGGTTGGCCTCGGAATGTATACACAGACCTGCGTGAAGTGCACATTACATACAGCCTGCATCAGCAGTCTTTGAAAGTGGTATCTGTCAATGATTTCTTGATCTGACAATTGTCTTAGTTGTAGCCTGGCTCTCTGTCTAGCTGGCTGTCTTCTAGGACACATTGCGATATCATCCTGTATGACTTGCAGTACTGCAGCCTGTTGTAGTTCATTCACTGCAGGTTGCTTTTTTTTTTTTTCAGTATTGATACAGATTCTGTAGGATTCCATGGGTGATAGCTTCCTTTCTTTGCATCGCAGTAGGGCATTCTCTGAGGGTTTTGGAAACAGAGTTGGTGAAGCATTTTTTTACATTTAGGTTGCATTGAGCATGCACATTGTGTTTTGGAATCTGATGGGCATGTGCAGAGTCCATAATTATCCTGCACTGAATATATAATTACTCAGACTGATTCTGGCGTGTCTTCTGAAATCACGTCTGCTGAAGTCTTACTTCGCTGTGCTGCACTGTCCATGGATATCTTTTGGAATCTGGCCCTGAATGAAAGTCAAAGAGAATAATTTTCCCTGATATTGTTTTCAGTAGTGAACACAGTTTTAACCACCAAGGACAAATTCTAGGCTGTGACCACCAAACATGGTGTCACAGATCCAAAAGACCACAACCCTGCCAAAAAAAAAGTTTTCATAAACCTTGCTACATTATACTTGAAGGATATAAATACACTCTTAAAAGTATTTTCTGTTCTGTTGAATATTGTGATTCCTAAATGAATATGAGAGTTGTAAGTTTTCCATACTTTCAGATAATCTGCCAACCAGAGTAAAATGGATAGCTCTGGTCTCCAATCTGAAAGGATTTTATTAATTAACTATTAGGACTAACTAGTTTTAACAATTTAAAGACTTTCTATTAGTATGAACCTGATGATTTATTTGATGTTTATGTAGAAAATAAGAAACATCTTTTCTAAGCCTATTATCAATTATGTTTAATTTGAAAGAATTAGACATATTAGGCAGTCTAGCAAATTTGTCTGAAATGAAATGTAATTATCATTAAAAAAAGGAATTAATCTATTTCCATTTGCATATAGTTTCTTGTATCTACTTTTTAGCTGGCTGGTTACCATGCATGTTAAAAGATATCAAAGGAACTTTACTTGATGCATACATGCCCCATACGTCCTATGAAGGATTTAGTTTTAGTAGTAGAAATGAATGAGTACCTGATTTGAAATTATGATCTAAGTTATTAATTTGTAAATTTTTTTTATAATTCTTCAAGCATTGTAAATTTATTGTGGGGTTTCTGTACTGTAAGTCATGGTGAGTTAATATAAGTATAAGTTTTAAAAGTTGTACTATTAATGTTAAATATAACAAGTGAATGGTAGTGCAATACCTACGTAAGTTGTACACCAGGTATATCTGTCATAATTATGTTGTTATTTGTTGCACTGTGTGATGTGATGACCCCCTACTTAAATCCAGAGCAGTAACTAAGGAGCCTCAATCCTCACTACTGTTTCTGGTAAGGGAGCGTCACTGAAAGCAGAGATAGAACACACAATTTCCCCTAAGAGTACACTGGGAACAGGCTCAAAACCTGGGACTGAACTATTTGCTTCAGTCTAGATCCCCAAATAATTCTTCACACTACCCGCTGCAGAGCACTGTGTCCCAGTTCTAGATATTTGACACACTCACTCTTAAATATTTGATAATCACACATACAAAAACTCTTGGGAAAGATTGCCATAGATTTATCTGCTATGTCCTCTTTCCCAAATTACACAGTAACACTGTCACCAGTCAAAATACCATGATACCCTTCAAAAAGATGTTCAATTAAACTGGGTAAAGTAAATACTGACATGTAAGGCAGCATGTAAATCCAAGCAGTAAGGCTTTTCAGAGTGGCCCTGATGTTGTCACAATAAGCATAAACATTCTCAGGTTACTAAGAGTACTTTCTCAATAACAGCCATGATAAAAGATAGCAAAATATTTAACAAATAAAACTGATTTAAAAAAAAAAATATATATATATATATATATATATATATATATATATATATATATATATATATATATATATATACTGAATAACTGATTTCAATAAACCACAGAGTTTCACACACAGAAATTATGAAAATAATATTGAAGGATAGGTTTCACACCGACTGAAGAAAAACTCTAACTATCTGATTGCAGCTTCCTAACTGTCTAAAGATTCACTGTCCCTGTCTAATCTCATTAAGTCAGCAAGGCAAGATGATACTCTTACTTCTGCAGGATGACAAAAGAATAGAACAGCAAATCCTATTATTTCTGCTTAACAGCTCTGAAAAACTCTGAGTGATAAATACTGATGTGGGAAAAAAAACACTGACTAGTACAACAACTGCTGCAGCTCAACTGCAAGTTTAACTGACTCAGCGTTTGCTTTTTATAACAGCATCTTTTAAAAGGCACATCAAGCTGTTATGAGAATTCTACTCTCTCATTTCAGACTTTTGAAAAGCAAACAAAAATAGCTGCTGTGGAGATTGCATTCCTTTCAGCTCTGGCAAACGATGACATCACTCTAGGTCAGCTGACTGCCACAACCTGCATTCAGAAAAGATATGTACATTTGGTCAGTCAGAAGCACACTGTTTGATTCAGATATCTCGCACAAATCAAAGAAACAATAAAAAAGGCAAAGTTATTTAAAAAACTATGACTAGTCATGCTGGCATCCACAACACAGGGCAAACTACAATCACTCACAAGTACCTACAAAACCACAGCCAGACATACTAGCACAGCTAACAATATCTGATATCTTCACACGCTATTTTACCTTTTAGATAATTGTTATACTGGCATGCATATGCATATATCATTATCATGAAACAGAAAGATAAATGAATTTGTAATATCAAAATAAAATGAATGAAGAAATTTGAGTATGGCGGATATTGCTGTTGTAACAGAGAGGTGGAAGGGTGGTAAGGGGAAATGTTGCACATAGATGCAAACATTCCTCTATATGTTTTTTCCCAGAATTCCCTTCAGGGACAAAGCTTATTCTTTATTTTTTCTAATCACAGCTGTGTGCTACTTTTTCAGCAGGATTGTGAAGGTAGTGGCAGATTTTCAGAAAAAGGAGAATACCATAGTGAAGCACGTTAATCCAGATGAGATTTTCTATAATGGACCAGTTTTGGAAAGTGTAGCAACTTATGTTAAGCACAGAGAACAATGAGTTGATATTGTGCAGTTAAGCTGATTCATAAGAAGGAGTATGCAGCCATTGAGCCAGATATTTGCTACTACTGCCTGGATGGCTGGAAGAAACGGCAATTTTAGGTGGTGTTGAAAGCAGCCTAACAATATGTTGGCATCAACTCAAGCTGATTAGCAATTCATTTCTTCAGGACTGGGTGGGCTTCAGAATTAGCAATGCGGGTTATCAGTGGAGACAATTCAGACGGCTGGTAGATGGACATCAAAAACATTTCTACATTACATTAGGTAGACATCGATTATATATGTGTGTATATATGTGCATGTGTATATATATATATATATATATATATATATATATATGGGTTCCATACACTAGATCGAATTTTCACTAATTTGAAATAGTGCATGGAATGCTCACTGCAGCGAAACTGCACTTAATCGAAAGTGCACTTACGGGAAGTTCAGTACAATGAACGGGTGTTGTACTGAACTTCCATGCAGTACTCATGGACCTTATTGTTAGGGCACAGGTCATAGTAAGGGGATAGCCCATAGGCCTATCCCCTTACCATGACCCGTGCCCTAACCCTAAGGTCCGTGATGACTACAGTGCAGTGAAGGACATAGCAATGTCCTCCACTATGGTTTGATAGTCACAAACCTTAGGGTTAGGGCATGGGTTAGGGTAAGGGGATAGCTTTACTAACTATCCCCTTACCCTAACCTGTGCCCTAACCCTAAGGTCTTAATCAACATCCTAGCCTTAAAAATCTATTTGTTTAATTATTATAAAGCAGCATTTTTTTATAAAATATATATATATATTGTCTACTATCAAGAAATTTCACACATGCATAGGTGATGGAGTTGTGACCATCAACTATGGGCCTTAAAGGTGGATTACATACATCCTTGTTTATTTTAGGAGTACCAAAAATAGAAGGGATGGTAGGAGAAATGACATGCAAATAATTAAAAACATCAATATCAATTCTGATTTCAAGAAATAAATCATTCAGCAAGGTATTAATTCTTCTATATGTTAGATTAAGTTTATTTTTAGTAACTTCCTCATATGTGTCAGTGCTAAGCATATCATACAGCCTCTGGTTATATTCATGAATATACATGACAACAAGCCCTCCCCTTTATCCGGCTTCATTATTCTAATCTTTTGTTGTGTCAAATATGTGAGTGCCTCCCTTTCTTGTTTGTTCAAATTATCTTGCCAAATTTTATGTTGACTGAGTAGCAAATGCCTTATATCAATCTCACATGTCTTTTCATATAACAATAAAGCCGGATGCAATGGTGGGTTATATGTACTGCTGATGCGAAATTCTATATCATACTGGTTGTGCTCTTTTCCAAACATAATTTTAAAATTCAACTTTCTCAAAAAAAGCTTAAAGTCCATCAAAACTGTAGCCAAACATGCTCCACTAGTAGGAACAAATGTGAGGCCCTTACTTAAAAGATTGATTTAATCTAGCATATAGAAGAATTAACACCTTGTTGAATGATTTATTTCTTGAAAACAGAATTGATATTGATGTTTATAATTATTTGCATGTTATTTCTCCTATCATCCCTTCTATTTTTGGTACTCCTAAAATATCCAAGGATGTATGTAATCTGCCTTTAAGGCCCATAGTTAACGGTGGCAACTCCATCACCTATGCATGTGTGAAATTTCTTGATAGCAGACTCAAAAAATATTTGGATGGGCAAAAACAGATATGTAAAGACTCATGGCACTTCCTTAGCTTGATTAATTCTATAGAGTATTCAGATGAGGTGTTATTCTTAATGGTTGATGTCAAGGATCTCTTTTCTGTAATACCTCAGCAAGAACGTATACAAGCAATAGAACAATTTTTGTTTCAGCAAGGGGTGCCGCAGTCAGAAATTAATTTGTATTCTGACTTGTTTGACATAATGTTGTCCAATAATTTTATTCTGTTTAACAACAGCTACTATCTGCAAAAGGTGAGGGTGGCGATGGGGTCGCCTTGTGGGACCATTTTTGCCAATCTTGTCATGGCACAATGGGAAAAGAAGCACATTTTGGATAGTTCATTTACTAAGTATATCATCCTATATTTACGATACCTGGACAATATTTTTATTCTATGGAAGGGTAATCAACAGGCAGTAGATGAATTTGTGTTTTATATTAGTAGCACTACACAGTATTTACAATTTACCCACACTATTGATGAGCAAGAAATCAACTATCTTGATATCAATCTAAGTAAGGATAGATATAGTAGGAGATTTGTTGCTAAAATACACAGAAAACCCACATATTCAAATCCTTCCTCCATTTTCCAAGTTCCCATCCTTTAACTAACAAAAGAACGGTTGTTAAGGGACAATTAGTCCATGCCGCTAGGATGGTGAGTTTGGATGATGATTTTCTGTCGGAGTGTAGGCATCTTATGGATATGTTTGCAAGTAGGGGGTACACTGAAGGCCTATTGAATTAACTATTTATAGAAGTAAAATTAAAAAGGGACAATGGGTATTTCATCCCCATCTTTAATCGAGAAGGATGTCTAGCAGACATTCAGAGAAACTGTTCCAGTATGGAGATAGATTATGCTAGTGCCTTTATTACAACATTTAGTGCACATTTTTATGAAATTAAGGCAATAATCTTAAAAAATTGGATGCTGATAGATGACGAGCCTTCCATTTGTAATAAATTTCAGAATGGAATTAGGATGATAGCAATGAGAGGTAGAAACATCAAGAATCTCATAGAGGTGCTCAGGTGGATCATAATGTTAACTGGACATCAGGAGGAGCTATGAAAAAATGTGGGATGTGTAATTTTTGTAAATGTATGTATCAGGGTCAATATGTTGAGATAAATGGTAGGAAATATTTTATTCATTATAAACTGAATTGTAATTCGAAGGGGGTAGTATATGTGGCTATGTATAAGCATTGTCCATCCTACTATATAGGAAAGACAATGAGAGCCCTTAAGGAAAGGGTATATGAGCATTTATATGCTATATAAAAATGGTAATTTCACTAATGCATTGGCCAAGCATGTACATATGCACAGTGAACATAATTTTGAGTTTTGTGCTGTTCAGCAGGTTAAGGAACAACCTAGGGGTGGTCCATGGTTGTTGCACCTGGAAAAAACTGAATTAATGTGGCAAGTATTATTACATTCATATGGATGGCCAGGGCTTAATGATTCATGTGCAATTAACAGTTTATTAAAATTAAAAGCATTACTTAGGTAGGTCAATAATTGTTTTTAATATAAGCCTTGGATTAAGGATTATTTATGTTGAGATAGTGACTGGTGTGGTTCAAATTATTGGTAGGGGAACATGTGTTTTTTATATATATATATATATATATATATATATATATATATATATATATATATATATATATATATATATATATATATATATATATATATTAAAAATACTGCTTTATAATAATTAAACATATAGATTTTTAAGGATAGGATGTGTATTAAGAGGTCTCTGATGTTATGTATTTAATAATATCTTTTGTCTAGTGTTTTAATGTGTAAGGTTTCAAGTGAACAATGACATCATTTCCTTTTTTATCTAATAAGTGGGGGTGGGAGTTTTACAAGGTTATTTAAGGCACTTGTGTGTAAGCATTATTTGGTCTGATGAAGTTTGTTATTCAACACATGAAAAGCGCTTCACCATATTAAAGTTTATAGAAAGAAGATCCATGTGGTGATGGGTTAGTTGATGTTGCCTGTGGCACTGCTGAGATATTGCCTGCAGCACTACTGAGATGTTGCCTGTGTCACTGCTGAGATGTTGCCTGTGGTACTGCTGAGATGTTGCATGTGGCACTGCTGAGATGTTGCTGTGGCACTGCTGAGATGTTGCCTGTGGCACTGCTGAGATATTGTCTGTGGCACTGCTGAGATGTTGCCTATGGCACTGCTGAGATGTTACCTGTGGTACTGCTGAGATGTTGCATGTGGCACTGCTGAGATGTTTCCTGTGGCACTGCTGAGATATTGCCTGAGGCACTTCTGAGATGTAGCCTGTGGCACTGCTGAGATATTGCCTGTGGGACTGCTGAGATGTTGCCTTTGCACTGCATAGCAGGTTTTCATGGGATAACTAAGCTTCCTTTATGGGACAGAGTAAGACTTGATGCTGTGGTCTTCCTTCAAATTATGGCTGGTGGTTTCAGTTGGCAATGGTAACAGACTGAAGTATAACTGGGGAGAGGGACATCTTACCACCAGCAGTGATTGGAAGTACTCCCCTTCTGGAAATAATGTTCATGGGGAAAATCTATGCTCTCCCAGAATTAAGTACCATAATGAGTGAAGTGGAAATTGGGCAAAGGGGCATAGCTATGTTATGCTATGCTGGTGATATACTGAGGTAGCCTTAAGCATTATTGGCATATTCAGGCTGGTTTGGTTAGGGCTGATTGGAGGACTTCTAAACTGCTGCAAATAGTATAGCTGTAAGCTTCATACTACTGGTTTGCACAAAACTGTGATCTGTCTTTGTGTGACTGGTATTTATGATAACCAGCACAGTGTTTATGGATGTCACGACTCTGGAAATTTAAATTCAAAGGAATTGTGTAAGAATATGCACAGTAAAATATGTATAAGATGGGTGAAGTGTTAAGCTGTAAATTACTGCAATCTTGATCATTTCCCTGTTAAATAAATTATGATGAAAGTGCACTCATTTACAGAGGTGTTGAACAGCACTGCTGTTTTTAAATTCATACTAGTACTACCATACCTGATCCGCGGTGGTGGTGCTGCGGTAGCTTTGTCGCCTCACAGTCAGATGCTGTCTGGTTCAATTCTCAGCTAGAGCGTCTTCTGCATGGACACATGCGTGAATGGGCGTACCTTCGTTGAAGGTTGTGCGTCAGGGCTGGTAACTCGGCACATAAAAATCAACTACCAATCATTAGCGGACCGGAGTTCTGCTGTGGCGACCCCTAACCGGGAAAAGACGAAAGATGCAGCAACTAGTACTACCATACCTCTCAACTTCTTACTACAAAAAAATCAGGACAAAAATAATAGGGGACAAAGTCCCAAACATAGGGACAAATTTTAAATATTGCTTTTATAAACGTAGAAAGTTGGTACAACAACAGGTTTTGTATTAAGCATGCATTTTTTCTGAAAGATATAAAGCCCGAAGCTCAAATGACTGTTATTTAGTGATTTTGATCCTTGATGATTTGTCAAAAAAAAAAACACATTTTATGAGGAGGAGATGAAAAATATGAGGCAAAAATCTGTACATTCTGAGAAAATCTGGACAGTTGAGAGGTATGACTGCTATTACTACTACAATGACCAGAAGCTTGATCGTATGAGCAAATGAAAGTAAAACAGTAAATGAAATGAAATATCATTGGTACATATCTTTAATATCAGGGGAATTTACCTTGAGAAAAGCAAGAGGAATTGACAGATTAAAAATAATTCTATTTGTGTAACATCCCTTGTCAAAACTGTCAAAATAAAAAGGATATGCTGTTTTATATCTAAGTTTTGGTAGGAAATATATTTTATACAGTTCTCTAGAGAATTTTATTAAGCATCTGTGTACTTTTGCTGTGCCATAGGTGTTTTTTAAACTTTTTATTTTCCATTGATGCAGAAATATATAGGGTGCTACTCATGGCTAGTAAAGATCCATAAACTGCTTATATTTTTGTTTTGTATGTGATGTTATCTATCTTGTCTAACTTTTAATTGGTAAGGATATGATGAACCATTTGTTGTCATGATGTGGGTCATATGGCACAAAATAAAAAATAAAATTAATACAGGATGGTGCAGTATTTAATAACTTTAATGAAACACTTAAGAAGGGCGGCTGCAGTAGTGCAGCGATTAGCATTGCCACCTCACAGCAAGAGGTTCTCTGGTGATATCATCTGCTAGAATCAGTATGCAAACATGTCTGGAGGTTATTAAGAAGCAATACAAGAGTTAATCAATACATTTCACTGGACCAGTATCTTTTATTATGCAACTTTTCTCTAGAGGCCTTCTGTGGAGTGTGCCTTATGTAACTCCATAGCTGTTCTCCCATACCAAAAATGTTTCTGCTGTTTTTTTATTGAACTGCATGAGGACTGTTGCCTTGTGAAAAAGGAAGCTTGTTTTACTTTCTGCCAATCCATATGTAGAAAATGAAATCCCAATATTGATTAGATTTTGACACTTCAACAGCTGTAACATTAAAAGTGCATGAGTATATTTTATAAGTGGGGATATAACACATTATATTATGACTGGTAAATGGGTGTTTAGAAGTCCAGAGCATTTTGGATGAAAATTTAAGTTGGTTAATGGAAAGGTGATTCTATAATTCTGACCACTCAAGTATGGCTTTGATCTCTTTACAGTTAAGAACAATATTGGGTTATTGCACATATTTAGAGAAATCAGCATTGAAATTGTTAACCAATAATCTAGTTACTTTTTCAGAGTATGTTATAGTAGCACACAGAGATAATGAAATAAAGTAGCAGTATATGCATCACTATGAACTGAGGCATAACAGGTAAGGAGATGACGTCTTAGAAAAGGCCGACATGTTTTTTAATCAAAAGAAGTGATGAAAAGAACAGAGTAGGCTACAACATACCTCTCAACTTCTTGGAGCAAGAAATCTGGGCAAAGCCCAAAATAATGGGGAGCAGAGGCCCAAAATAGGGACAGATTTTAAATATTGTGGTTATAAACTTGGAAAGTTGTTAGAAGAGCAGGATTTGTGTTTGCATGCATTTTATAAAGGATATTTAGTCTGAAATTCTAATGTATGTCATTATTTAGTGAATTCAGTCAAAAATGATTTGCTGGAAAACCACAAATTTTATGAGGAAAAGGCAAAAAAATACAAATAAAAAATCTGGACATTCTGTGAAAATCTGGACAGTTGAGAGGTATGGGCTACAACACAGGGATGAGAGAAGACAGAATGAAGGCAGGACCCCAGTTTATGGGTAAGGCTTGAAGGCAGGACCCCAGTTTATGGGTAAGGCTATGAACGTTATTTATTAACTAACAACATGTAGTGACAGCAACAGTTAATATAAACAGTATTCAATGAAGTGTGGGGGGGGGAATGGGAAGATAGACCCAACACTACGTTTGAGTGGGTAGCAAGCAAAAGTATAGTACACAACAGTAATAACACGTTTAGTGATTTAACACATCATACAAAAAATACCCAGCAAAAGAAACATACAGATGTTTCTATAGCATGTCAGTTGTATTTGACCTTTTAGTTACCATAGATAGAACAGTCTTCCTGTCAACACTCCATTTACTTTGTCCATTCCTTCCTTCCTTTCTTCTCTCTGTTTTGATAGCTGATGTGCACTGATAACTTCACCTTGTGCAGCATAGATTGTGTAACTTATATTCCCTGCACAATAACTCTCGTTCTATAGTTAAATGAGAACAAGTTAAGAAACCTTAGTTGATCTGCATAGGGGAGATCAGATAACCCTCATTTTTTCACAATGAATATGGCCATTTGTGAGTTCATTCATATCTATTTGCCTACCTAGGTTGCTGTATATTATTATCAGGCATTAATATGAACCTGGCAGCTGAGGTATATCGCTGTGCCACTACACATTTGTACCACTTCAAGTTTCTTCTCCTTCAGGGAATATTTGTAGTACATGCTGTTTTTATCTAAATGCATTCATCCTACATTTTATTAAATTGAAAGTGAAAAGCTTATCTTCTGCTAGAATCTGTATGTAAACATGCCCGGTGGTTGTTATGAGCAGTATCAGAGTTAATCATTTCACGTCATTGTGTAAGTATTTTTTACTATGGAACTTTTCTGTCGAGGCCACTGCTGAAAAGGGGTTTTCTACCCAGTCTGACTTTCCCCATAAGAAAAGGCAAAGGCAAATAAATAAATAATGTTAAGACATCAGCATAATTACAAATTGAACTACCAATATTAGAAATGATTTCCTGTTAGTATTGGGGTTAGGCATTCACCCTTACTGCTGGTGACCTACGATCTTGTAGCCACCACAAAATGCATAGGGTTGGCAGGAAGGATATATTTGAGTAACCAATTCACCAGCTTGTCTACCTTGGAGTGAAGGTGAGGATTCTTCCCTCCTACTGCATTGTCACTTTCTTATGGTCCTTCTTATGGACCAGGGACAGGTTGCAGCACTCTGGGACAGTGTTCCTAAGGGATGCTAACAGAATTTCATCATTGAATATATGAGGGGAGGGTGAGCTTACACAAATGAAAACATTTCTTTGTATAATAGCCCTCAAAATAATGTAAACGTGGAGTATTAGAGGAAAATCACAACCAGTTGCAGTAGAGCAAGAAAAGCCTGTGCTCACCCCCTTTCCTGGCGTGTGCATGTATGAAGAGGTTTGAGCCAAGCCTCAGTATTCTGGAGGTTTTCTTCCTTGGAAGGGGAACCCATGTCATGAAGGATCATGTCAGATATTCATCTCCATTACTGTCGGCCATGAAAATAAACAGAACATATGAAGCAGGCAAATAACCAATAATCAGTGGAAAGCTGAAAGAAATGTGTAGATATCTTAACAGATGTAAATATATAGGTTCATAGGTTCATAGGTAGGTACTATGCTATTGGCAACAAGGGCCTAAGTAAGCCTAGCCAACAAGGTTCTCTGGTTTACGCCACCCAAGAAAGTTGATTTCCTGTGCCCCTGTCGAACAGAGCCACAGAAGTGATCCCTGGAATGTATTTCCTATTTCCCATCCACTCATCAAGATTATTCTTGAAAAGTGCAAATGGGGAACTTTGCTTGACATAGATGGGTAGCTTGTATGGAAAGTATAGGAAGTCTCTGGGACAGGAATCTATCCCTCCAGCATGTCCTGTTTATTCTGGTGACAAGGTTTAGGTCCCTAGAGCATGTAGCTTGGAGGGATTGGGATTTCTTTAGGTATAGCATGTCCAACAGCTCCGGGTTTAACATAGCTTTCTATGTTAGGCAGAATCTCCTTGGAGTAGGCAATATGCTACAGAGTAAAGCTGAAGTTTTTTGAGACGGTCAGTGTAGGGCATCTGTTTGAGGCCAGTAATCCTCTTTGTTACGTACTTCTGTGGCCTTTCCAGCTGCTGCAGATGTCTTGTGAGGTACATTCCAAAAGGGATGTTGTACTCCATAATGGGTCTAATGAGTGTCGAGTAGAGGGGAACAATGACCTCTTTTTTCCTGGACGAGAACCCTTTTGTGATGAGGTGTGCCACATAGAAGGATTTCCTGACTAGTGTGGCTATGTGATTATCAAAGGAGAGACTACTGTCCACCTGGGTCCCAAGGTCTCTTATCACACATTCAGCATTAAGTAAACTGCCGTTTATGTGGTAGTTCATGGGTACAGAGTTTTTACCAAAGGAGATGACAATGCACTTTTTGGCACTGAGCTTGAGGCCATGCCTCTGACACCAGGCATCTGTCTCAGTGAGGCCCTTCTGTAGGATGTCCACATCATTTGGGGACTTGACTATGGCTCCAAGTTTGCAGTCATCTGTAAACTTCATTAGCCAGAGGCCTTCTGTGTTAGCCTGTACTTCAGAGAAGTAGATACCAAACAGGAGACGTCCCAGGACTGAACTCTGTGGTACTCCACTTGTCACTGGTTTGAAGTCAGATTTGGAGTCTGCAACTTTTAGTGTGGGTTATGTCAGTGAGCCAGTTGGCAACTCATCTTGTGATGTGGGGATTTATACCTAGTTTAGTAAGTTTAGCTATAATTCCAGAATGGGGGATGGTGTTGAAAGCCTTTGCAAGGTCAAGATAGGCTGTGTGAACCACCTTACCCTCGTCTATGGCTTTGGTGACTGCCTCAAAGAAGCTGATCAGGTTTAGAAGGCATGATCTGCCTTTCACAAACTTGAACTGGGTGGGGTCCAGAGTTTGGAGGTTACCAATGTCTTTGTTTATGAGTTCCATGATGATAAGTTCCATGGCCTTGCAGACCAGGCTTGTCAGGCTAATAAGGCGATAGTTCCGAGGATCAGTGGTGACTTCCCCTTTGTGGAGTGGTATAACCATTGCTGTGTGCCATTCGGTGGGCACAAAGCCTGATGTGAGATTATGATTGAACATGGTGCTTAGGTGGGGAGCCAGTTTGTTCTGAAGTTCATGTAAAATGCAGCTTGGGATGTTGTCCATTCCCATGGATGCTGTGTTTTTGGTTTTAGAGAGTGCAGCTTTTACCGGCATAGATGTGATTACAGGGACTCTGCATTCTTCTTATATAGATATGGGTCCTTTAGGGGGTGAGAGGGGGGTAAAGTTAGCACTGAACCTATCTGCCAGGATGTTGGCAATATCAGTTGGTTCTGTAATTTTCATGCCGTTGTGCTGTAACTCAGAGCAGATCTGGGTGTTGCCATTGAGATTCTTGACATAGCTATAGAATGCTTTGTGGTTGCCCTTAGAATCAGTGGTGATTTTGTTTTCTTAGCTATATTTGAAGGATCTTATAAGGGATCTCAGCTTCTTACTGAGGCTGTCTGGGGAGCTCCTCCACTCATGAGATTTTACTCTCTTTTGCAACAGTTTCTTCCTTCTGTTGTAGAGTTTGTTTATGACAGGGGACCACCAGATTGGCTTCTTTTTTGGAGGATAGCATTTTGGTTCTGTTTGGGATAGCACAATCCATGAACTTGTGTAAGTGCTTATAGAGTGCATTTGTGTAGGATTCAGCAGTCATAACTGTATTGTCCATCTGCATGGGTGTCATGAATTCTAGCTTCTGACATAGACCCATATACACAAACAGACATAAGAGTCCTTAGATATAACTATTACATGGAAAACCCTATGAGTGCAATTAAATAATCCTGGTCCTAAATTATATCATTACAGCCCCCTTGCAGCCACAATTCACTACTCAGATTCTCCCTAATCATCTTTGCTTCAGGCATTCATCAGTACAATATAGATGGGTCTGTCATTTCTCTGAGCAATCAGCTCCTCTAGGTTCTGTATATTGTGAATTGTTTGACAAAATGTCAACTTATCAAAAATAAATTACATTTTTCTCATTTCAGAGATGCCATCTTTGTCATAGCAGAACTTTGTGGAATTCTCACAGCAGTGTCTTATGCCATTTTTGAGATATTATGCTCTGAATATGCATGTCCCACAGTTTATGTATGTGGGATTCTGCAAAAATAAACAACAGCTGTTACACTGTACTCAAGAACAATTTGTTTGCTTTGTCTGTTTAAATTGATTTTGGCAGGGTGCCGTGTCATCAAAATCTCTTGGCCAAAACTGTATCCTGAAATAATTTCTTTACATGAGAATTTTATCCCCATGCAATGAGAAAGAGGGGGTGGGCGGCTACTTTTTGCATATTGAGGTTTTTGCTTACTAACTGTAAATAAATGGGTACTTAGTGAACTGAGTTCTGTGGCCCAAAGTGCCTTGATTCAAAATTCATGCAGCATTAGTGATACCAATCCCCAGGTATTATCTCATCTCCAGACGAACAAAAAAAAGAATACTTCACTATAAAAAATTCCGTGTGAAAATTTCAGATTGTGCTGCCAGTGACATGGATACAGGACAACTGTAATAAAACTCTCTGTCCTTGTAGTCTGAGCCGAAGAGTTATGCCAAAAATCTGTTACACTGCAGTAGTACTTGGAAAGAGACTGTAAACCTTGAATGTATTATTCCTGAAAATGTCACGTGTCACCCAAACAATTTAATTTTAGCTGCATTAAAAGATTGCTGATGAGCTGCAGTAACACTACCCCACAATATTAATAAAATGTTAAAAATGGGCCAGTAAAAGGTACACCACAGAGCTGGATGTACATACTTGAAATGCATACCATAAAGTTAGATATGTGATCCTCACCATACCAGATACAGATTCTAAATGGTGCAAATATATATATATATATATATTTATATATATATATATATATATATATATATATATATATATATATATATATATATGTATATGTATTTATATAGCTGTCTATATCTATATCTATATCAATATCTATATCAATATCTATATCTATATTTATAAAAATATCTATATCTATAGCTATATCAATATCTATATTTATATCTATCAATATCTATATCTATATCAATATCTACAGCTATATCAATATATATATATATATATATATATATATATATATATATATATATATATATTTATATCTATATCTATATCTATATCAATATCTATATCTTTATCTATATCTATATCAATATCTATATCTTTATCTATATCTATATCTATATCAGCTATATCTATATCTATATCAATATCTATGTCTTTATCTATATCTATATCTATATCAGCTATATCTATATCTATATCTATATCAATATCTATATCTATATCTATATCTATATCTATATCTATATCTATATCTATATCTATATCTATATCTATATCTATATCTATATGTACAGGTCCCCTTCAGAAGCTAGAGTTTTCAGAAACTTGAAATTTATATTGTCAAGACAATATGATTAAGTTTCTGAAAACTCAAAGCTTTTGAATGTAGATTGCGGTACAATGCGGATCAGGAATTTACCCCTTTCCTCACTGTAGTGTGATCTGAAGTTGGTATATATATAATATGTAGGAGTGTGGGGGCATAGGGGAGCTTGCACCCCCTGTAAAAACATAGAAAAGTGGTATATTTTTGTTGTTTTTTAATGTTTGAGTTTTCAGAAACTTGATCATATTGTCTTGACAAAATGAATTTTGAGTTTCCTGTAAACTCTAGCTTCTGACATAGACCCATACACACAGACAGACATAAATACTTTAGAGTCCTTAGATATTTGATTACTTTTAATGTTTTCTAATTGAGCAGTAAAAATCATCTGAGACAATGTGTAGCTATACTTATACTAAAAAGTGGAAAGCCACTTTATCTGTGAACTGTGTGATTCCTTTTTGGAGCTGATTTGTTAATAGCATGCATTTAACATTGGAGGATGGACCACAGCTACTTGTGATAGAACTCAACAGAAAAACAGATGATACTGGGGCAGTCATCCAAAGAACTCTCCTGTGCTTTGTATCTTTCTGTTCATACTTTCTATAGGAGAAATACATTTATTATTTGTTTCAGGGGTCCTGGATCATTGATTACTCATTGATAGCTGTCTGCCACTACAGGATCAACCATCAGCAGTAGCTGAATCATCATAGTTCCTTCTTCACAACATCGCCAGGATTGAACATCTGATTTGCTGTTCTGATATTGAGAATATCACTGAATCTGTCTTGACACATTAGCTGAAATCCCCATTAACTCAATACTTTTCTACTGGTGGACTTCAACTATCCATCAATAAAGTGTCTGACCTACACTGCTAATGGTCAGCATGCTTAATACTTCCTGAACATTATAACTGCTATATCTCCTTCACAAATAATTAGCCACCATACAAGGGATCCCAATATCCTTGATGTTGCCCTCCAAAATATATGCACTTCTTGCACATTTCCATATGCATCACCCTGCCTTGTTAATTCAGGCCATAAATTAGTGACATTTTATTTTATAACCAGTGGTACTTCTGTAAATACCTGTGTTTAGGGACTTCTCAACAGCAAACCTTGTTCATTTGCTTGATGACCTGAATAAATTCTGCTGCAATTCTCCTCCAATGGATCGCATTGCTAAAGCTGTTCTCTTTGCCTCTGATTTCTACTCCCTCTTACATAGCTGTATTGATAAGACAGTCCCTATCCACACCAAATACAATAACACATTTAGAAACAAACCCTTGTGGTGGAATACCCATACAAATAAATTATATCATTTATTATATAAATCTAGGGCTCTAAGGATGTCATTGTCCCCTTTGCTCAGCCCATTAGGCCAATTACTGAACATAATGCTCCCTTTGGCATGTATCTGTCCAGACATATGCAGCAACTGTAATGCCCATAGAGATACCATACTGAAAGGATACAAGGCCTAAACAAAATGTCCTACATGGACTGACTCAAAGCCCTGTCACTATACGCCATATCCTCAGTGACGGCTGGTGACTTCAAATTAAAGGGGGGCTGCAGGAGACAGCTGAATGGGTGGGGCCAATGGGTAGCGGTGTGACCAACTAGAAAGGGGTGGAGCTATGCTCAAAACCACAACTGGAACTTTAATTAAATACGCTGCCCTGGGTGCCAAACTGTCATTACAAGAGTCCAATCAAGACAAAATGAAGTGTAGAAGAAAAAAATATTTCAATGCATTGGCTACATGACAACTTACTTAATATCTAGATGGAAACACAAAGGTTGTGAGGCATGAAAAAAGAAATTGCTTTTTAAATACATTACTGGAATGCCAGTCACAATCAAGTATAAAAAAACAAGCAGCACTCAGCTCAAGCCACTTCTCCTTGCAATGCAGTTCTAATTATAATTTATATGCAGCTTTATAAAATTGCCAAGTAACATGCTGAACGTAGCAATCTCTGTGATACCCCCACTTGTAAAAATGTTTCTTATCCAAAAAAGACCTGCTGCCTGACAACAACTATCTACTTGTTTCATGGAGAACACATGATCAAAGTAAAAAATGAACAGCAAACAAGAAACAAGCTCAAGATAAATTGCTTAAAGGATTACTGCACAGGTCAGCAACCACACATGATAGGTTGGCATTCTGTTTAGTTTATAAGTAAAGCCTGCAAAGATGACTGCAAGTCTCCAACAAATGTAATGAGCTTCTGAAAATACTGTAATCCTGTCCTTTATTACAAATACTGTCATATGCATTTCAATACCTAAGGCTTATACGTTATCTAGTTATGTAAATATTCTCTGCATGGCAACAATGAAAAGGCTTTCAATGTTGGTAATTCTTTAACAGTATGCTTATTAAAGCTTACTTACATCTTACAATCTCTGACAAGCTTACCTGATGGTCATTAAAGCATTGCTACTTTAATACAGAGCAACAGGGCACTGCAACAGCATGCATTTTCTGAATAATAAGAAGCATAAATCAACAGTATAAAAATATGACAGAAAACCAGCACATTCTGCAAAATCAAGGACAGATGAAAAGCCACAGTCGTACTTGTCGTCTACCTTGGATGGGGGAATACTCTGCGCACTTACACTGCATAACTGCTCCTTGCCTTGCTTGAACACATCCAAAGCCACTACAATGGGGAGTGGGGTGCAACACGTAGGTCACAATTTGAAATGTCTCTGGCTGACGGTGATGGATCTGACACTCATACCTCTCACCCTCAGAGCAAGAAATCTGGACAAAGCCATACACAGAAGTGGGACACAGGCCCAAAAATAAAGACACTTTTTTAAATATTGCTCTTATAAACTTAGAAAGATAATAGAATAGTGGTAGGTCTTGCATTAATATGAATTTTTGAATGGTATGAAATCTGAAACTGTAATGTCTGCCATTATTTTCTAACTTCGATCTTTAATGATTTGCTACTAATTTGCCAGAAAACCACAATTTTATGAAAAACAGACCAAATATGTTATGCAAAAATATAAAATTGCGACACAATACAGCTGGGAACCTGTCAAAGAAGGGACACATTTTTAAAATTAGTACTGTTAACTTGAGCAGCTAACAAAATAAGAGCATCTACATGCATTTCTGAAATAAAAGTAATCTATAACTCTGATCATTACAGTTATTTATAATTGTAAACCCTCCATGTTTTCTTCCAAAAATTGCCATTTTGCAGAGGGATTATTAGGGGGAGAGCAACATTTTGAGCCAAAATTTGGGACAGTTGAGAGGTTTGGATATTCCTAATTCTATAAAGCGATTTATTTGCACGTACCTCTCAACCTCTTAATGCAGGAAATCTGGACAAGGACAAATATATTGGGGGAACATACAAACAGTACTAAAATTGCTCTTGTATAAACTTAAGACAATTGATAGAATAACAGGTCTTGCTTTAGCATGCATTTTTCTGAAGGTTATGACGTCTGAAACTCAGTGTCTGTCATTATTTAGTGACTTCATTCCTAAATGATTTGGCAGAAAACCACAAAATTTATGAGGAACAAACAAAAAATAAGAAGCAAAAATCTATTAATTCTTCAAACTTCTGGACAATTGAGAGGTATGGTTCTGCCGGGGCTGTCTGAGTTTGCTGCCCTTCCCCCCCTCACAAAATCATGGTCGAATGGAGCGTCCCCCCTGCAGCCATTCCAATGTCCCATTCCTTGGTTATTTCTCCTCATTTGCCATAAACACTGTAATGTGCATACTGCTTTACTTCTGCAATGATATGGATTTCATTTGAAAGTTTTATTTTATATTTTACAGCATAAACCCTAATAGATATCTGCTAAACAAAGCAATGCAGTCTCACAATGAAAACAGACTTAGCATTAAAACTTCTCTGCCCTTGAAACTCACATTCAATGAAACAGCATTGAAACCCACATTCAAAGAAAATACATTTTGCCTGTGGCAGGTAAAGATAATTTTGGTCTATTTTCAAATCATAGGCCCCTTGAACACGAAACATACACATGCTCTTTGATACACCTTCCTGACTGTATTAAATTATATTCCTTGTACAATTCAGTACAGTTGTTAGAGGGCATTTTAAATGAATTGTTTTGAACATTTTTCCAGTAAACAATGAAACAAAATGCATGCATCAATAATGACAAAACTGCCCAATTCAGAACATTTCCATCATAAAAGTCTACTCAAACTTCTACAGTCCAAACAGTATCAGTAAATATGCACGATCTCTGAAGAAGTAAAAGTCATCTAAATAATTTCACATTAAAGAAATCTGTTAACTAATGAAGAGGTTACTGCTAGCAAACAACTTTATATGTCATTGTTTCATCTACAAATAAAGTGCCTGTTGCCCTTGAGGAATAAATTGCCTATGTTGCATTAAAAAAGTGATAAGCTAGTAATATCGCAATAGGGAATGGATGGCAAACTGATAACAGGTTCATAGTTACTAGGTATCTTCGCCAAAGAGGACTGTAGCATCCATCCTCTTTACAATAGAGTACAGTATCAGCAATGCATCTGTCTACTGGGGGAGTAGAACCCACAGCCTTCTGCATCAAAAGCAAGTACACTACCTGTTGTGCTATTAACAATGTAAGCAGACTCAGCATAAGCAGCACTAAACATTTGTTCTCCTGCAGCTCTCAGTTCCTTGTAAAATCTATTCGACACTCAGCTGTATCTCTGAACTTTGCAGCACAAGAAATCTGGAAAAAGCCAAAATTTATTTGGGGGGGGACAAAAGCCCAAAAGCCAGGGACACATTTTAAACATTGCTTGTATAATGTTGGAAAGTTGCTAGAATAAAATGCTGTGTTACCACCATACATTTCACTACCAAGTATTGAAACCAGGACCCTGTGCAAAACAGTCAGAGCAACATACTACTATGCCAAATCATCTATTTTTATGAAAGAAAGGAAGACTGAAACTTAAATGGCTACCATTTAGTGAATTCAGTTCACACCATAGCTGTCAACATCTTAGCACAAAACACCTGAACAAAGCCAATAATGGGGGAATACTGCCCCCAAACATATTTAGTGATTTCAGTTATCACCATAGCTCTCAACCTTGGCACAAAAACCTGGACAAAGCCAATAATGGGGGAATACAGTCCAAAAAATACAGACAGATATCCATTGAGGACACCAGAGCAAACTCACACAAACACAGGGAGGACATGCAGACTCCACACAGAAGGCACCCAATCAAACCAGACAACCTGTAGCTGTTAGGTAACAATGTTACCACTGCACTACTGGCTGTATTAAGTAACAAAAATAAAGAAACCACAGATTTTATGAGGAACAGAACAGAACAAATATGAGGCAAAAATCTGCAAATGTTTTACAAATGGTGGTGGGTAGGGAATTCAGACTCTTGTCACTTGGGTCCAAGGTACAGGGTTCAAGCCTTATTCTCTACCCACCACCATGTAGCAACTGGGGCATTTTGCACACACACACACACACACACACACACACACACACACACACACACACACACACACACACACACACACACACACCCTGTGGCCCATACACACACACGCACACACTAACTGTCTCTGTCCTCCATAACGGCCCGGCCCATGCACACACACCCTATGATCCTGTCTCTGTCCTTCATAACAGCCCGGCCCATACACACACACCCTATGATCCTGTCTCTGTCCTCCATAACGGCCCGGTCCATACACACACACTCTATGATCCTGTCTCTGTCCTCCGTAGTGATTCTGTACTCTGCAGCAGCCCAGCTAAGTCCTCCATAGTGATCCTGTAGCCTGATCACTTGCCTCTGTCCTCCATAACAACCTGTGCATGCTGTTTGGTCTCCTGCGAGACGTGAGGAGGCTGGAGCCTCCAGCCTGCGGTTGATGCAGTCCAGTGACCTTCCCGCACAGACCTCTGGGCTGGAAGGGTGGAGTTTCTTGCCTTCCCTATCCAGACTGCCAAACAGAGCAGTCTGGAGTTCAGGAACGAGCACGCATACGTGCATGGAGTTTTGGTCTGCTTAATACAGCAGTCAGGAACTAAGCACGCATGCACGGAGTCCGGAAATTTTTTAAATTTTATTTTTTATGTCCTTTGGTGGGGGGAATTTATGTTCTACAGTAGGGGGAATTATTTTATTCATTTTACAGTTGGGGGTCCGCAGTCCTATAGCACGAGCCGCCCCTGCATATCCTACAGACTCAGAAGATGTGACCTGTGTTTGGCATACAAGGCATCCTCTCACCCAGTACTGATGGATTTACTGCACATCAGCAAGTTAAATGGCATCAGAAATACTCAGTCAAGTGATCTAAACATATTCTTCAACATCAAAAGAATGATTTGAAGGGACAGGTATATCCTGCAGAGGATACCACTGCTGTGGAACTGATTCACCATCCACATAAAGCAAAGTTCTTCCCTTTCCACATGCAAGCACAACTTAGATCTATGGATATGAAACAGAAAAATTACCCCAGAATTGCCCTCCTTAACTAGTTATTAAAAGAGGCAGCTCCTAAATGATCGCAGTTATTCTCGTTATGGGTAATATATAATTATAATATATATTATCCATTTTCTGTAATATCTGGTTACAAGTATCTGTATTGAAATGTAGAATAGATAGGTATAATGCTTGTATTTTAACAGATATTATTTAAATAGGGATGTGCAATACAGAATGTCATTTTTTTTGCATTTTTTGTGAAGTTGTCTGAGTGCAAATTATTTTTTGATGGTGTTTGTTTAAATGTATGCATGTTCCTATGTCTAACTGTATGTTGAGACCAGTGCTAACTTTGTGACTGTAAACAAAATTTACCTATGGGTACAAATAAAGGAACTGAACTGAACTGTATCAAACTCCTCAATAAATATTTCTTTAAAAAAGTAAATAAAAGTAAATAATAAGTAAAACAGAAATATATACATATTATTTATATAATATGTAGAACACAAATATATTATGCATTATTTTGATGCAGGAAACATATGTGTGTAATATATATCTATATATATGGATCTAGGACTAATTACCAATGACATGTTTCAACGAAACTGAAACAGTCGAGCACACTTATGTGAAAGTGCTTTTTCACAACCAATGTCTGCAAAAAAAAAGCACAACATTTAAAAAAAAAAAAAAAAAAGTAAACACCCTCCACCCCCCACTTTTATATTCTCACTCTGAGACTGCACTACAGTGGGGAAAAGGGAATATTCCCTTATCCCCACTGTACCGCTATCTCAGCAACAGCCATTGTGTCATTTTATTTTAGCTCACTATCGCTCTAAAGTCCTAGATCCATATATATATATATATATATATATATATATATATAAATATAATTATGTATATATATATATATATATATATATATATATATATATATATATATATATATACACATATATATATGGATCTACTTCAGTAGATCGATTAACCACAAAGCACCAAGCAGACCAGGGTACCGAATGGAAAAATATCAGAAGTTTAACACGGGAAAAGAGTCAGTTGACCAACATGATGACCTTTGCCCTTTTCCACACTGTAGTGCGATCTTGGAGTTGGTATATTTAAGTAAGGGGGTGTGTAGGGTCTGTGGGGTGAAACCCCCCCCATTTGGATGGGTTGAATTTAGTGTGGTTTGTTTTCGTGGTGATGTTGGACAACTGACTGTTTTCCCAGTGTGAGGTTACGATGTTTTCTACATTCAGTACCCTGGTCTATTAGGTGCTTTCATCTCAGTTATTTGGGCTTCGGTGTTAAGGTAAGTCAACTGAGGTTTTTTAGGGAATTTCTGAAAAAACATTTTTATGTACTACAAATAAAAAATGATGTATAGTAAGTGTATAAATGTATATATATGTTTAGTTACTTTAACCTCAATTCTGCTTTGATTAAATTTAGTACACTCTTGCATCATACGAGAGATTTAAATGGTACATTCAAAACACACATTTTTTCAAGTCACTATTACAATGAAATATTACCATAAAGTATTGGTATAATTTCCCCATTTAGCATTCATACATGCTCATGCACACACCTGCACACTTTTATGCATTACTAGTTTACTTCATTCAATATTTTTGTGTGTTTGTTCTACTGGTTTTCATTGAATAAACATGTTTTTGGTGCTGTAAACATGGAAACTGTCATGACAGTTTTTTTAACTGTAAAGCACTGATATTTTTTTCTGAGCTGTAAATAAAATATTTTTTTTCAATAATAATTTTTTCTAAATATTTTTTCAGAGCTATAAATAACTTAGTTTTTATACACACTAAAAAGAAGTTGTGTCTTACCATAACGTTCCATCTGTGTTGTTGTTCCTCATTCAGTCATTACATCTGGGTAGTTGGTTCCAACTTCGGAACCGAGCCGGCCATCTTCCAAGCTCGCACCAGCCACAAACTTTCGAGCTAAACTCTTATCTAGAAATCCCCTCTCCCTGTTACCTCAGATTGAGTTTGCAAGTCAAAAGAAGGTAGAGGCTACCTCTAGTCAAATGACTTAATGGAACCGGATGTTGAGATCCACTATAAGCCTCAGGAGGGGGAAGGAGGGAGGGTCGCAATGACTGAACAAGGATCAACAACACAGATGGAACGTTATGGTAAGACATAACTTTTTTATCTGATGTTGTTAATCCTCGTTCATTCCTTCCATCTGGGACAGAGTCCCCAGTTACCTTTATTCGTGGGAGGCTCTCATGGAAGGACATTCCTGAGCACCATTGAACCAAAAGATGCTCTTCCTCTGGAGGCCAAATCCAATTTGTAATGGTTAATGAAAGTATGAGGTCTAGCCCAAGTTGCAGCTGCACAAATGTCATGTAATGAAGCTTTAGCATGGAAGGCAGCAGAAGTTGCTACCAACCTTGTGGAATGAGCCCTTATGGGTGAAATTAGAGGGATATTGTGCTCTTTGTAAATAAATGTTACATAGTCTTTTAACCATTTAGCCAATGTGACCTTAGAAACAGCACATCCTAATCTAGGTCCAGAATAGGCCAAGAATAACTGATCTGATTTGCGAGAAGCCTTAGTCCTATCCAGGTAGAAACAAATTTGCCTGTGAATGTCTAGGGTTGTTGTGTCTTTCGGCTTTTCCCAGTTAGGGGTTGCCACAGTGGAACTCCAGTCTGCTAATGATTGGCAGTTGAATTTTACGTGCTGAGTTGCCAGCCCTAATGCACAACCTTCAACGAAGGTACGCCCATTCACGCATGTCTCCACAGAAGACGCTCTAGCTGAGAATTGAACGGGACAACGTCTTGCTGTGAGGCAGCAATGCTACCGCAGCACCACTGTAGACAATACTCTCCCCTGTTAGAATGATTGGGAAAGAAAACTGGCAATTCAATGGTTTGGTTAATGGACATTTCAGAGATCACTTTTGGCAGAAAGGAAGGATTAGTTCTCAATGACACTCTATCTTTATGAAAGGTCAAGTAGGGCCGTTTGATGCACAGAGCTTGAAGTTCAGAAATACATCTGGCAGAAGTAATGGCAACCAAGAACAAAGTTTTCCATGAAAGAAACTTGAGGTCGCATAAAGAAGCTGGTTCAAAAGGTGACATTGGCAGAGCTTGCAGGACTAATGACAGGTCCCATGGTTGGGTAGGTTCTCTAAATCGGGGTTTCAAATGATTTATATATTTTAGAAAGGTCTTGCATAATTTGTGTGACATAAGGGAAGACTCTTGAACACCATTGTGAAAATTAGATATTGCGGCCAAATGAACCCGAATGGTATAAGCAGAGAGGCCAGATTGGTATAAACTTGACAGATATTCCAGCACCACCAGCACCGGTGTTGAAAAGGGGTCTATCTGCTTTTCCTTCAGCCAAATAGTAAACCTTTTCCACTTGCTGAGATATGTATTTCTGGTGGAAGACTTATGAGATACAATAAGAATGTCACGTACTGAGGAAGAAAGATCATTCTGCCTGCAATCACAGGAAGTGGAGGAGCCAAGCTGTGAGATTCAGGCTGTTCAAGATGGGGTGAATCAGGTTCTGCATATGAGATATCAACTCCAGAGTTGGATCGAGAATCCATGGTTGATCTAGCAGGTGAGGCCATACAAAGGGGAACCAAATTTGACGAGGCCAATATGGCGCTATAAGGATTACTTTGCTCTTCAACCAGCGGGCTTTCATCAGGAACTGGGGAATGAGGGGAAGAGGGGGAAAAGCATAAAGTAGACCCGAGGGCCAATCGTGGACTAGAGTGTCCCTGGGTGGCTGACCCGAGGGGGAATCAGGGCGAAGTAATTGCTGCATTTGTAATTGATCGGGGATACAAAGAGGTCGCAGCAAGGGAGACTCCAGCAGCTGAAAATCTCTGCCGCTACTAAAGGATTCAGGAACCACTCATGAGGTTGTAGAATGCACCTGCTGAGTCTGTCTGCTATCACATTGGAGCTCCCAGGAATGTGCGTTGCAATGAGAAAGTGGTTGGTAGCCATCACCCATTGCTATATTCTCATGGCCTCCCGACAAAGTGGGTAAGATTTGGTTCCACCCTGTTTGTTGATGTACCAGACTACCACCATGTTGTCTGATTGTATCGCAATAGTCCCTGACGGCAGTAGGGGACTGAATGCTTGCAACGCTAGAAGCACCGCCCTCAACTCTAAGACATTTATATGCAGATGGGCCTCGATTTCGGACCACGTGCCCTGGACTGTCCTTCCCTGAAATAGCCCCCCCACCCCATCAGGGAGGCATCCGTGGTCACTGTAGCATTGGGCTGTTGGGGGTAAAGGGGCGAGACCATTGTACCTGGTTCTGTGACATCCACCAAATTAAGTCTTGTTTGCACCTCTGGATTACCCGAATCTTGGATGATAGAGGGTACTGAAAGGGATACCACTGGGTGAGTAGTAGCCATTGTAGAAGCCTCATGTGGAACCTTGCAAGGGGGACAATAATGATGGAGGCTGCCATGGAACCCAGCAGCTGGAGAACAGAATGTGCCGTGGATTTTTCTCTTGAAAGGATCAGTATGAGTTGTTTTATCCTTAGAATTAAGTGCTCTGGAATGGAAGCTCTGCAGTTTTTTGTATTCAACAGGACCCCATTGAATGCTATGGAATGAGATGGGGTCAGGTTGTATTTTTTCCAGTTTATAGTTATGCCTCGCCTTCCTGCGGTGTGATGAGAGTATGCCAAGGCTGCTTTTAATAGATGTCTGGTAGGGGTGGTAATGAGCCAGTCATCTAGGTATGGAAACACCTGGAATCCCTGTAGTCATAAGTGAGCTGTGATGACTGCCATGCACTTTGCAAACACTCTGGGGGCTGTAGAGAGTCCAAAGGGCAGTACTCAGAACTGGTAATGATTGGCTCCTGCACGGAAGCGAAGGAATCTTCTTGATGCTCTGTCCACCTTTATGTGGTAGTACGCATCTTGAAGATTTATAGAGCACATCCAATCGTCTTTTTCCAAGAGTGGGAGGATAGACTGAATTGTGACCATCTGGAATTTCTGTACCTTTACAAACTTGTTTAATACACTGAAAACCAAAATTGGTCTCCAGTCCCGGACCTTTTGGGCACCAAAAATAGTCTTGAGTAGAATCCGGATCCTATCTGGTCTGGGGGGACTACTTGGACTATTTTTTTTTTTAGCAGCTTTGAGATCTCTAATGCTGCTTCTTCCCTTTGACTGGGTGGAATGTTGGGAAGGTTTCTTAGGGGGATGGGACAAAGATCAAAGGAGATATGATAACCTCTGGTTGTTATCTTTTGTACGCAAGAGTCGGTAGTAATGGTTAGCCAGGCAGAAGGGTACAAAGAGAAACGACCCCCAACTGCTTCCAGAGGAAAGCAGTTAAGCTGCTCTTCAGGAGCACTTTTAGGATTGACCAGAGAAGGAGTCTCTGGAACCCTGGTTACACAGACCACCTCTGCCCCGAAAGGGGCATCTTCCATATGAGTTTCCCCCTCTGCCTCTAGGGGAGAAATCAGCTCATGTGTCATGGAAAGAACCTTGAGACTTTTTGTGCCACATCTTCCCGCTCTTCTGGTTTCTGGAAAAAGCCCATTGAGGGGAAGAGTAATGGATGCCCATGGCAGCAAGTGTCTTACCATCCTGTTCACATCTAGCCAGTGTGTCTTTCACCTTGGGTCCAAATAATGAAGAGGCTTCAATGGGAGCATTCAGAAAGGAAGCCTTGAAGGGTTCTGCTAGGTCACACAGGTGCATCCCGGTATGCCATCTCATGACTATGCCTGCACCTGCTGCTCTAGCTGCTCCTTCTGATACATGAGAAATCAGATACATGGAGGAGTTAGATACTGATTCAAGGGTGGCTAACTGTGAGGACACTTTGTCACGGACCTCATCAGACACTGGTTCAGCCAAAGTTTCAGAGAGCTCAGCAATTAAGTCTCTTTGAAGCCTGGTAAAATGTGCCATATAATTCAAGGACCTAACTGCAAAGGTCACTGATGCAAAGGTATGCTTCCCTAATCTGTCCAGTGCCCGGGACTCCTTGTTGGGCAGATGGACAGTCTGGCTCTCTTCAACCAGGTCCTTTTTAGTTGTGGCCAGCACCACCATGGCATCTACTGGAAGACCTTTGGACCAGTGGGGGTCAGTATCTGGAGGGGACAAGATTTTATCTGGCCTTTGGGGAATGGCTTCAATGGTGTCAGGAGCTGGACAAGTTCGTCAGCAGGTGGAGTAGCCCAGGAGGTACGGGGCCAGGCACGAAAGGCCTGCAGGAACACAGACTCTTCAGAGGCCAGGTTAGAGGGCTGCCAATCACCTCTCTGTTTAAGGATTTCAAGGATATCCCCAAAGGATACCTCAGAGGGTGATCAAGGGGACCCTTTCCCATCATCAAAATCTGTGTCTTCCTTGAGGGACTTTTCTGGGGAGTCCACATGTTTCCTCTTACACGAACTCTTGTCATGAACTTTCTCAGAGGGAGATGCTGGGGAAGACAGCACAAGAGGGGCTGCCTGTGGGAGTGTATCCTGAGGCCCTTGTGCCCGGTGTATGCTAGGGGTGGCTTGTGTAAGTTGCGGCCCAGAGGATGACAGAAAACCTGGTGGCACAGGATCGCCTACAGTGGCAAGAGCCTTCTCCATAAGTTGAAAGGCTGGTCCACCTAAGGAGGGGTGGGAGCCTACAGTCACCCCTCACTCAAGCAAGCCAGCCTGCTGACTAGGAGTCTCTGGATGGCCATGAGACACAGAGGAAACTGTGCCACAGCTAGCATCCTGAGAAGTGATAGGAGTAAAGTGTCTCTCCTGCCAAAAAAGGCAGCTGCGGTTCCTTAGTAAGGTCTACAAAAGGAGCTGCAGCAGGGGAAGTCTGTGCTCTAGGAAGGGACTTAAAGGCTGAAGATAATGGAGGAGAACAAGTAGGGATCTCTGAGGAAAAATGTTCCCCTCCGAGGGAGGGATAGGTCTTGGGAGGTGGGATTCCTCTAGCTGAAAGCAATTGGTCCACAATGCACACCACATAATGTTCAGAGAAGCTTCTAGTGGATCTCATGGACATAGCTGATGGGGAGTCAAGTCTATCTAGAGATGGAGTAAATTGAGAGCCCACAAATGGGGTGTTTAAAAGGAGAATAAGTCATAACAGCAGGTAGGATAGGTGTCTGCACCGAAGGCAATAGTGCTGTAATGGCTTGTACTGTTGGTGCCTGCACTGAGAGAGTTGTTGGTGCCGAGAACAGAGTATGCACCATCAAGGTCGGTGCTGTAGCAGTAGTTGGCACCATAATCGGTGCCGAGAGAGTCTGCGCCGACCAAGGAGTACTCAGAACCGACTGGAGAGTCGGTGCCGAGAGCACTGTTGGTGCCGAAGAAAGTACAGGTGCCAGAAAATCCCTCAATGTCGTAGTAGTCTGCATCGACTGCATGGTTGGTGCCAGTGAAAGGGTTTGAGCCGAAGAGCCCCCTCAGTTTCAATGCTGTCTGAAGCACACTCAGTGCTGTAGTAGGAGTCAGTGCCAATGGCTTCGGAGCTGTAGGTCTTGGCTCCAAAAGCCTCAGAGCCAAAGAAGTCCATTCAGAAGATGACAATTTAACTTTCTTTGGTCTCGGTTCCTGGGGCTCACCAGTGGGGGAACGAAGGAAGAGACTTAGTCTTCTTTATGTTGTCTTTCTTTCTATGGGAGCTTGGAGGCGATGAAGCCTCTGACCCAGAAATAGCCTCTGTGAAGGGAGTTTTCATAATACCCTTTAGAATAAGTTTGTTTTTCCTCTCTAAGACGGTCCAGGATAAAAAAAATTTACAAATCCCAAAAGGTGGGTTGACAGTTATGTGAGGTTCACCCAATCAGTACACACATAAGGCATGTGTGTCTGAAGTAGGTAACTTGTGGCCACAACTAGTACACCTCTTAAAGCCCAGACATCCTTTCTTTTTTGCCATGATAGGTGAGAGAAACAACAGTTAGAAGGGAAAGAAAAAAGGGGAAGTAGAGTACCAGCTATGTTACAAAGAATACTCAAAGGTAAGAGGGGAAAGATTACCAACGATGGTAAAACAGATACCAACAAGGTAAGAAAGAGGGTAAACATGTAAAAAACAGAGTCGCTAGATGCAATAGGGTAAGAGACCACTATACAAATAAATTTCCTTGAAGAAAGGTAAATTTAAGAGGTAATAAATCAAGAAAAGTAACTTAGCTCAAGAGCAATGGCTTGAAACGACTGAATGGTGACATGGCAAATGAAATCTGAGGTAACATGGAGAGGGGAATTCTGGGTAAGAATTTAGCTCGAGAGTTTGTGGCTGGCACGAGCTTGGAAGATGCCGGCTCGGTTCCGAGACTGGAACCAACTACCCAGATGTAAGGAATGAATGATGATTAACAACATCAGATTACATATTAGATATGATTAGACAGCCACATATTTATATTTATAGTGTTCTAGTTAGATAATATTTTTGGTTAGACAGCTATGTGTTTTCTTGTAGCAATCTAATTAACTCTTTTTACTTATCTACCTATGTATATGATTTTAGTTCTTGTCACAGACCTGAAGAAGGCTTTACCGTATTAGTTAGCTGAAAGTGATTTTAGTTAAAAGTCAGTCTTTTTATGTAACTAAAAAGTAGTCAACCAAAATGAGGAAAGGGTCCAGACACAAAGTATTTTTATGTGTATGTTATGCTTTTCTTAATACCTGATGTAGGAATGTGGGTTTCAAATAGGTAGGTAGTGTTTTCATTTACTAGGATTTAGTTTGACCTAATCAGTAGTAGTGTGTGGGGGTGTGTACTTGCTGTTCTAAAATCCACTTTTTATGGCCCTGTTTATGTTGTTTGTTTTGAATAGACTGGTTTAAAATTAAATGATACATATATTTTCCACATCTACTTCAAGTGTATAAAAGCTGATATGTTTAACATTGTAAAGTATTTCTGATTTTTGTTACTGAGGATTGCTTGTCTGTGATAAATAAAGGCTTGTTGCATTGCAACACAACTTGCTTTTCATGATTTTTGGGAATTGTTGTGACTGAACTCATCAATTAAGTTTTAAGACAACTAGTTTCTCTGTTTTTTTTATCTTCCATAATATTTTCCATTTTAGTTTCAGATCTCTTTTGTATTATTTTCATAAAGCTCTTATAATTATTATTATTCAGTACTGTTGGTTTCTGTTTTTAATTGTCTTCAATCTTCCTTCTTCCATATGAATTTAAGTATTCACAGCATAGTTCTTTATACATAAAACCTTCATTTAATAATTTATTCAAAATAAAAAAAAAATGCCAATCCCTTAAATTCTTATACATTTCATACCTTATTCCATCTGCTCCTGCAGCTGAATATATATTTACTTGTCCTAATATTTTATCTATCTCATTTAAAGAAATGTCCTTTTCCAACTCTTTACTCTTTTTCTATTAACCTTTTTGCTTTCCATATTTTTTCACTACCTTCTTTTTTTCTTTAAAGATTGCTCATACATATTGCACTACATTATTCATAATCTTTTCCTGACTACTTTCTATTTTTCTTTTTACATTTTTATTTCTCTCTGTACACTACCATCTTCCTTCACTAGTCTGGTTAATTAACTTGCTACTTCTCTTTTTCCTTATGAAAAATATATTTGCTTATATAACAATTCTTGTATTTTGTTTCTTGATTTATTTCATATAATTCTTTTTCTTTGTCAAAGTACTTTCTGTCATTATGTTCTAAATCTTCCAGTGCATTATTATATGTTCTTTTGTATTGTTCTTCCTCTACTTTTCTCGCATCATGTTGCCACTGTAAAAAAAAATGTTTATATTTTTCTTAAATATCATACACTATTCAGAACAATTTTTATAAACTGTTCTCATAGTAATATGATCTTTCCACAACTGTATTACTAATCTCTTACCTTCTTCCTTCCATGCTTTCTCCTTTATCCTTTTTATTCCTTTGTCTATTTTTATATACTCCTTATTTTCCCTTATCTCTAGTCATATTGCAAAAAGATCAGAAAATCCTGTTTCAACTACCTCCTCTCGTCCTATAGCTAAACCATCTGATACTATAAAATAATCTATTTTGGTTCTAAACATATCCCTTTTGTAAGTCCATGAATTTTTGTCCCAGAGTTTTAACTTACCACATTTTATAACTTCTTACATTTTTCTTATATGATTTTTTTTCTTTTTACACACGCCTCTTAAATCACAATTAAAGTCCCCTATTATTATCAAATCACAAAGTCTCCTATTATTATCATATTGATATTTATCACTACATAATCTAAGATCTGATGAATAAGCTTTTCTTTCTTTACAATTAGTATACACATATGTTATAATTCTATATACTTGTTCTTTCCATTTTAAATAAGCAATGGTTACATTCCCATTTATGGTAATGGCTTTACTGTACTTCTACAGAATATGGCTATTCCAGAACATCTCTCATTTTCAAAATTCCAGATTATCTTTCTTCCCCATAGTTTCTCTGTTTGTAATTTTTTTCATTTAAAAATATTATATCTTCTAATATAATTACATCTACATCACATATATACACCATTACAACATTTCTGTTCTTCTAACTGTAGTCTTAATACTATTCACATTTACAAAAAAACATTCAAAAATTTTCATTTTTCCCTTTGATTTATGGTTTCATACGTAATTACTTTTCTTTTGTATTTATTCCTTTAAATTTTTTATTTCTGTCTTTTACCCTTTTACCAATAGAATTATTTTTTTCAATTTACTACCTTCCAATGTATGTCTTCTTAATCACTTATTTCAGAATCTTCTTCTATGTCCTCTATTATTTTTTTCTCATCTAATTTTTGTTTATTTCTACTACTTCTAAAATGTCTTCTCATGGATCATTTTCTTCTATTTCATTTATAACATTTCAGTTCATATTGTTTTGTATCATGTCTCATTTCCTCAAGAATAAGACTTTTTTTGCCACAGTTACTTATTAAATGTCGTTCATTTCTACAAAAAAAAAAACATGTTTGGGCTGTCCCCAGTATTTTACAACCCCTCATTTCCCCTCCACATTTATCATGCTTGTTATATGTATAGTTTTTTCCTCTTCCTATTTTAACAAAATATTACAATACCAACCACCAGTCCATAAACACATTTTGCCAGAAACATTTGCAATTTCCAGTAATTCATTATGTAAAGCTTTCAAATGTCCTTTCAAAGTCTCTCTTTCTACCTCTGCTCAAACGTGAATCTCCTTTTTGTTTCCCTGCTAAATGCTTTTATCACGTAAAGATTCCATGGGTGCAGTCTTTTTTTTCATATTCTCCAAGAAATATTTCCATTGAAAAAACAGTCTCAAATATAATGTCACAAGATCTCTCTTTGTTAATAAGAATAAATGCTCTTACCTCATGCACTTTTACACCCAAAGGAACTATTAAGTTGTCCCACACTTCATACCTGTCCATTTCTTTGCCTTCTTTACTTTGAAAGGGAAGACAGATCCTTACCACATACATCTGTTTTTCATTTTATTCTGCCTTCTTTTCTGCTACTCCACTTTTGCCTTCTTTTACTTTCTATGCATATGCTTTCCTTTCTGTCTCACCACTATTTTTCAGGATTGTCTCTGCATCCTTCTTTTGTATTTTCTCCATAATGTTCCCCCAGAAAACAGTTTTGCCTCAGTCTGCACCACCGTTTCTTAAGTAAATCATCCTGCAACCCTCCCAACTGGAGGGTTGTAATTATACATCCACCATTTGCTGACTCAACTCCATCAACAGGTTTCTTTGAAATATTTCCTCAGAATCGTGCACACATTCTTCAGCCACAATATTTGCTTTCTCCTTCATTTCACTATTCCATCATCTCCTACTTTCTCCATCTGCCTCCCTATTTATCTGGGCTACCTCTGTGCCTGGAATGGAAACAAGAAGTGCTCTTCCAAAATGGGTCCCACTTGCAACAATGATGAGTAGGGGAAGTTCTCAGAGGCCCTGGCCAAATTTCTCCTGATAGTATTAATACCATATTAGGTCTCTCTTGAAAAGACATTACTAGCCTAGTGAGACTAACCTGATCAACAAAGGATAAATAAAATCTGATTACAAATCAGTCACATTTGAAGTAGCTATAACACCTGAACCCTTCTTATGTGAAATCAGGCTAAAAAATTTCACCAAAGCTGATTATAATCTCCTAAGGGATAGCATAAATAACTTCCAAGCTCCTGTTCCCAGAGATGGCATTGACAACTATACCAAGGTAAAACAAACCACAATATTGCAGCAAGAAGCATGACACACATAAAATGTCCACCAAAACTTGTAGATAGATTAAATACTTTTAATAAAATACTTGCAAGTTGGTAAGCATGGTAGGGAACACTCCCATGTTTGGATATAGGAATTCTAAGTTGCTTACAATGATGTTATGTTATCCAGATAAAGGTAAGATAGTATGTGATAAACAATATGGGACATATGCATGTGGTTCCTGCAACTTTTGTGGTTTGATAGATAGTGATACCACTTTCATGCATCCAGATTTTAAATAAAGGTATACATTTAATGTAAGGGCAACTTGTATTACAACGCATTTAGTGCACTTAGCACAGTGTGAATGTTGTAAAAAATTCTATGTCGGGAAGACAGATCGCACCCTGAAAGAGCGTATAAGGGAACATTTATACAACATTAGAACAGGCAATAGTACAAATGCACTTGCTAGATATGTGGCAACTAGTGATCGTGTTCATCATTTTAGGTTTAAAGTTATACAAATGCTACAAGTAGGTCCTAGAATGGGTAATATTGAAAATAGGACTGGTGAAGCTGAACTTAGATGGATCCTTAAGCTGACAGCTGACAAAGGATCAGGTTTAAACAGTACAGTTTTGACTAAACCATTACTTGATAAGAGGGGACTACCAAGATAGAATATGTTTTGTGAGCCGGCTTGGTTCAACTTATAAGGCACCATGTTTAGATGTAACTTTTTGACTGTAGCATATACATTGAAAAGGGAGTTTCTCCTTTATATATGATGTCATCTGAAAAGCAATTGAAAGCAATTGGTGTATGTAAATGAATAATGATGTAGAATATGCTACTGGTGAATTTGAACTGTTTTAATTGATCATATGACTATATAAAGTGTATGGCTGTGTGTTTTATTATCATTAAGGTCTGATGAAGCCAATGTTTACTTGGCAAAAGTGCTTACCAACTTGCAAGTATTTTATTAAAAGTATTTCATCTATCTACAAGTTTTGGTGGACATTTTATGTGTGCCGTGCTTCCTGCTGCAATATTGTGTTTTGTTTTACTTGGAGTTTTATTCATTGCTGCCTGGTTTACTCGTTGGGTGATTGTGTACACTAACTATACCAAGGTATACACAAATGCCCTGTACAAACACTTATACAAATGTATTGACACAGTTGTACTTGACAGGATCAAAACAAGATTCTCAAGAAAAAAACAAGCCTCCCTGGTGGACATCTAGCATTAATAAGTTATACAACAAGAGGACGAAGTTGCTGTCTAAGAATAGAAAAGAAAGGTCCCAGCACTGGAAGAACACCCTCTTCTGCTTGAACAAACAAATAAGACAACTTGTAAAATCCTCTAAGAGCAACTTCAAAAAAATTTAGCAACTCTAGCTAGGGATAAGCATAAGGCATTCTTCAGCTATATCCATAACCTAAAAGGTAGGACCCAGATGTGTGCTGAACTAGCTGTGGATGGCATCACACACATACTGATCCTGCAAAAATACCTAACCTATTAGCTGACAGGTTTGGCAAAATTTTCACCCTCCTGTCTACTGCAAACATTCCACAAAGCATCCCCTCTACATTTCCTCCACCTTGATCTCCAAAGAGTCAGTCATTAATGCTCTCTCCAAGGCCAAAAACACAGCCTCTATGGGACTGGATGGCATCCCACGTTGCATTTTAAATCATAAAAAACATGATTTAGCAACTCCATTAGGTATCCTCTTCAACCACAGTCTGAGTACTAGTTTTCTTACTGATTAATGGAAAACATCAACTGTCATCCCCCTTCATAAACGAGGTACAGCAACAGACCCTGGGAACTACAGACCCATAAGCTTAACCAGCCTTATCTGTAAGGCCATGGAATGAATCATCATTGACCTTATAAATAAGGATATAGGTGATCTCTAAACCCTTGATCCAACACAGTTTGGTTTTGTCAAAGGCAGGTCATGCCTATTAAACCTAGTGGACATTTTCGAAAATGTCACTAGAGCCATAGATGAAGGCTGATCTGTGCATACAGCCTACCTTGACTTAGCCAAGGCCTTCAACACAGTCATACATTGATAAACTATCCCAGCTGAATATAAATTCTTATGTTGTCAGGTGGGTTGCTAACATATCTCTCAACATCTTAGCACAAGAAATCTAGTCAAAGATTAAAATTATGGGGGGGATAAAGGTCCAAAAATAGGGACAAATTTTAAATATTGTTCTTGCAAAGTTAAGAAAATTGCTAGAATAAATATATTTGTGTTAGCATGCATTTTCTGAAGGACATGAAGTAGAAAATTCAAATGTATGTCATTATTTAGTGACTTCAAATTTTATGAGGAACAGACCAAAAATATAAGGCAAAAATCTGAACAGTTGAGAGGTATGGTTGCTAACTTGCTCACGGACAGATCACAGTCAATCAAAGTTGGGGACTTTACCTCAACCAGCAGACCTGTCAGCAGTGAAGTTCCACAGGGGCCAGTGCTGGGCCCCCTATTGTTTGGAATATACTTCTTACAAGTTCAAGCCAAACCAGAGGGGCTGTGGCTGAATATGTTTGCTGATGACTGTAAATTAAGTGCAATCACTGAATCCCGAAACAATGTCAATATACTTCAAGAGGGACTTACACAAACCAATGATTGGTGTCAAAGCCATGGACTTAAACTCAGTGCTAAAAAAATGCATTATCATCCCCTTTGGTAAAAACGATATCCCTGCAGACTATCATATAAATAATAATATCGCAAGTAACAACTCAGTAGTGAGAGACTTGGGGAAGGTAAGTTGACTTCAGCCTAAACTTTGACCACCATGTGTCTACTGTGGTAAGGAAGGCATTCTACGACACACACCTCATTAGCAAAGACATAGCCTCAAGAGCAAAAGAGGTCATAACTCCCTTGTACTCATTGATTGACCCTCATCAGGCCAAAAACTGAGTATAATGCTCCATTTGGTATGTACCTTACCAGGCACCTGCAGCAACTTGAGAGACCTCAGAGAAGTCTAACTAAGAAAAATCAGCATCTCCAGCACATGTCATACATGGACGGACTGAAGACACTGTCACTGTACTCAGTAGTATACAGACTAGTTAGAGGAGACTTATGCCTGTCCTACAGAGCAATCACAGACTCAAACCTAATGGAAATGCTGCACATCTGCAAGTCAAATGGGACAAGGATCACCCATGCCAGGGACCTTAACCTGGCCTGCAACATAAATAGGACCTGCTAGAGAGACAGATATGTCTCTCAGAGGTTGCCACTTCTCTGGAATAGGCTACTAGTTCACATCAAAAGTGCCCCTCTATGACCCTGTTTAAGTGTAGCCTGGATGACTGGATGGGAAACCATAAATTCTTTCCAGGGATTTCACTTATGATCCTCCTAGATATGGGCAGTCATTGCCAAGTAAGATCTTGAGTTTAGGCATAATCCTTATACTGGGTACACATGGCTAGGCTTATAAAGACCTTTGGGTAATAGCTTAGTAACCACCTATGAACCTATAAATGCATATACTGCAAGGTAAATAGAACAATAAATAACAATGAAGTAAAAACGCTAAGATAGTATGCGAGAAGCCTTCAAAAACAAGACTGAATACATATGTTCTAAGAGACTATTTAAGTCCAGTGAGCAACAGAGACATTTTTAAACACCCAGTTAAGAGGTCCAAAGATAAAATTCCTGAAAAGCAAATGATTAGTCACCTGAAGAAGTTCAGGCACACCCTTCAAACTTCCAACAGTCCCAGAGTAAATAAATGCAAGGGAAGGAGCAGGAGCTAATATAGGTAGATAAAGTCAAAACTTTATACATGATGTAATGCCAACTGCAGCATAGTAGGTAATGATGGTCTTGATAATTAAACAAATCCATACCTACTTTGCCTCACAACAGACTCAACATATCATGCAAAATCCATTCTACTTTTGCATTATGTTTGTGATAAGTATTACAGGCACTACAGCTGTTTATTAGTTTTGTTGTATGGTTAAGCATTTTCAGCCAAACAACTTCTACCTTTCACTTTACAATCCCTTAGTACAATTTGTGTATTTTTCTAGCACTGGCTCATTTGACTTGACATTTTTACTTTAGGTGATTTAAAAATCCAGCCACAAACACATGAAGGCTTGTTTCTGCATAAAATATTTTTAGACATTGTTGTCATCTGCTCTGGACATTAATAACCGCATTTCTTCATCTTCAATATTATAATTCTTAAGAAAGATTATTCAGTCTGTTAGATGAAACAGATAATTGCAGAATAGCCCAGAGAATATTTCCTTTTTGTAACTAATCTACTTTCTGTACAAGTTATTAATGCTCAGTGTAAAAGGCTATTTATTTGCTTCCTCGGCTTGTAGGGAACTATTGATTATACCGTTGTACATTTAGCAGTATACTTTGTAATATAGCTTCTCTTTAAGGTTTTGAACCAAGCACTACTTGTCAATGTCCTTACAATAGTATTGCACTACCTCTTTGCCAACTCATATCAACCTAAAGTATAACCAGCTGTGACTCATCATAAAACAAATGTAGGGGCTTCTGCAGAACACATTTTCAAAATCTCAGAGCATCTCTCTTACCCTTTTAAGTAAACCAGGCTACATCGTGTTCTAGCATGTTTCCCCAGTGGCAAGATAATGTCTGATAAGAGCTAATTTGTCTTGCAGTTTCTGCATGTCTGCTATGGACATTGACTTTTTCAAAGTCTGGATTCATTCTTTCTGTTATGGAAATATGATCTATATATTTGACTGGTCACGCAGATCCAGCATTTGTACTTATCTGGCTGTAGCCTGTTTTGTTTTGGCCTTTAGATGTACAATTCACAAAACACAAACCAAGAATCAACAAAAACCCCAGGTATCTGAGGAAGTTCTATCTTTGATAGAATGAAAGTGCTCATACATTAAAGTTTTAAACTTATTTAACTGCTTCTTCATTTTATGGTAGTGGGAGTATACTACTACATTTGCCTTGCGTTTTTTGTTGATTCTTGTTTTAGTATTTCTGAGAGCTTGATTGGCCTTGTCTCGTGCTAGTATTTGTAGCTCCTTAGTGAAGCAGGTCATCTATTATGCTAACCATGTAATCCAAACCCTCTGTTATTTCTGCCACAACTCTCTGGAATATGTTTAGTGCAGAAGAAATTCCAGGTAAGGCATGCTATGACATTTATCTGTGCTTAAAGTTCACAAATCTGACACAGTGTGATTCAGTTTGATTTCACAAAAATTATTAATTAGCATCTACCACAGAAAATGATCTGGCACTGAGTATAGTTGAAACACACTCTTCAACAGTTTGAAGTAGGCAGTGTTCCATTTTAGTCCACCTGTTCAGGTATTGAAAGGTATTGAAATTCTATGCAAATGTTATGTATGTCTTGCTTCATAGCTGCAACCATGGTGTTAACACTTTTTTCAGTTCCACTAGTTCAAGTTGTTTATCAATCATGCTAAGACTCTTTGGTGTCATCACATCATAGGTTCATAGGTAAGTGCTAGGCTAGCTACTCTTCTGGGCTTTTTTAAGCCTAGCCCATTTCCCTTTCAGGAGTGAGAATCACACCCTGTACCCTGTGTCGGTGAGGAAAACATGTTAACCATTATATAACCCCAGCCCAGCCCCATTCTTGATTGGTTGTCTCTCTTAGAACTACAGGTAAATATCTTGCTGCATGAATTACCTGCACTGTATATATGGAAAAATATTGATATAGTGTTGCTTGACAAATAGTCTAACTCAGTAAAGATTCAACACATTTCAGCAAAATATCTATAGAGTCTATACCTTTCTGACTAAAGTGATTCATTTCTTACTTATTTCTTACCTTTTTAACTGTCACGGATAACTTTACTCTTGCAAACATGCCCAGAAGAAGTATTTATGCAGTCTGATTCATGAGCAAAATTAATTGCTTTGTATTTTTATACAGGGGATTTTCTTCACCATGTGAAGCTAATCAAATGCCAAACAATCCAGAATATTTGGCAGACTTACTGTATTTTTCCAGATACATTTTGAATATAAACCTACATTTCCTGTAGTTGTACTCACAAGTAAGCAAAATCTGATGCATAGACTTCAGTCTAGCGTAATGGCACACTGGTTTTGACTTTGACCTTACTTGTTGTGATATCCACAGACATGGGTGCAAATCCCACCTACACAAACTTGTTAAATGCATTGATAGCTGTATTGATGTTGTTAAGCCAAGTGAATCATATATTTAGACCTGTTTGCCATGTCCCTGGACTCGGCCTCCTACAGATTACTGAAGGGTGATCCATGCCTAAACTACAAGACATTCTCTGATACAGCCCAGATGGATTTGCTATAGATATGTAAAAAACACAACATTAGAATTACCCAATCTAAAGATCTAAACCTTGTCTGAGACATAAACAAAACATGTTAGTATGTGTGTCTCAGCGATTATCCTCTGGAACAGACTCTCCATTCATGTGAAACAGAGCTCTTCCCCTAAGCCTATTCAAATACAGTTTGGACCAATGGATGGGAGGTCACAAATTCATCCTTGGTTTATCGCCTGTAGCTGTTGTCATTAAGCAATGAGCATTAGCTCCATAAGATTGCTTTGATTTTTTGTTTTTTGTTATGTTGGCAGTTTTGTCATTTTTGACATTGCCTAAAAAGGTTCTACGGGGGTAGAGAAAGTTTTAGCCAATATCCAAATGCCCAGGGGGGACAGACCATCCTTGGTAAAGTAAAATGGTCTGTTAACCATGTCTTCCCATGATGATGGATATTGGATCCCCCTGGAATGTCACCAGAAACTTAGCCAGTTTTTAAAATCAATCATTTTCTGTTCATACTATGTCATCATCCTAGGTGAAGGCAGAATGCTGCTCAATGCAAGGCATGTACCTGTCTGTGACACATATTCAGAGAGACTCATAATGTCTCTTTTTATACTGTCCAACAAGGTTCAGTATGTCTCAGATCATTTACACTCACTTGGACTATGATTGGCTTATACTGATACATGTGGTGCAGTGACATGAGTGCATGTATGATAGTATGGATCTTATCTCCAATTAGGCAACCAACAGTTATCTACTCCTTGTTCAGCCTGGTGAGAGGTGCATCATTGTGTCACACAGTAGAATCCCCTATGACAAGAGTATTAGGTAAAGTGTAGTTTTTTTTTAAGTGCATCAGCATAAGAAGGTCTGTTTGTGTGGTGAGCAGTATGTGTGGAAGATGCAGAGTGTGTGTGTGTGTGTGTGTGTGTGTGTGTGTGTGTGTGTGTGTGTGTGTGTGTGTGTGTGTCTGGAGAGCGGTATGTGTGAAGGATGTAGGGAGTTTGTGTTTTTGACAACCTTGTTTGGAAGTGAGATTTTTTTGTCTCCAAGGAAGTTACATACGTGAATCTCTTGTATACTGTATTAGTTTCTTTAAGTATTAAAAGGTTGTCAGAGTACATGAGGAAATTGCAACATTGTTTCGGGATGCCCATATCTAGCAAGCTGGCCACAGCAGACATTAGCAAAATGCATACCCATATAGTCAGGAACCATATTAGGATTGGTCTATTATGGTTTAGGGAGTTGGTTTTACAGTGGGTCACCTGTTTGGTGTGTGGGATTAAGGTTAGTTGTTAGGTAGTGCTATGATATGCTATTAGTTCTGTTCAATCTGCTAACCGGCTGCCCTAAGTTTAGCTTCACTCAAAGTCTTACTGTGTTACAGGTTCAAGTCCTATGTACTAGCTTTGGATAAATTTTACAGTTTAAGTGTTTGCTACTATACAGGGAGCTGTTAACTGATGCTGTGAGATGAGCAGCTATGCGCAAACGTGCCTAATTTATAGCCACAGAAAAAAAGCTGAAAACTAGCTCCTATGCCCTCTGGCCAATAAATGACTACACTTTGAACTCTTAAGAGAGCTTCCCAACTCTGAAAAATCAAACAAACACCTTCTGCCACAAGATGAATGACCCTGGAAATTCTTTATAGAAAAGTAACTCAAGTGCAGACAAACACCAAACAGCTAAGTCCCAGATCACCCTTCTGCAAGGCAATTTAAATCAAGGCAGATTAGTAAACCAACAAAAAGAGCAATTTCTCAGGTAAACAGTTGTTTAAATGTTTTGAAAATACAGTAAAACAGTAGCAGTTCTTTAAATTAGCAAGTGAGAGTGCAAAAAATATAAAACAGCTTGGATTCACAGATGAGGACAGCAAGCATTGCTGAGCTCTGTGGGAATGAACTCTGCTATAAATGAATACACTCAGGACCTTTCCTGTATATTTCCCAACTCAAATAGACCAGGCTACCACCTATTGCTACTAGGTGATTAAACTCTTGTCTCCTTGATGTAAAATCACATAAAAGTGTACTAAGTGCAATGCTATCTCAGTAATTTAAACAGCTGACTAGTTACTTCTAACAAGGTGATTTAAGGCAAGGTAAGCCAACAGCAAGGCAAAAATAAGGCACTACAAGTCTACAGCAATGCCAAACAGTTTAAGATTCACCAGAAAAAATGTATAATAAGGGAGGTTTCTCAAGAACAATACTAGATGGATGGGTGGGCACTCAGTATTTGGATCTATGGAAAACAATGGGAAGGAAGAAGTATTTAAATAGCTTATGAAACCGACAATAGCTGTGATGAGGGGCTTAGGTAGATTACCACAAGGGATGGAAGTAGAGACACTGGCTGTTTAAAATCCCAACAGAAAAGTGAAGGAGGCTTGGGAAAACCACAGCAAGAGGCAGCAAGAGATTCACACATTTGGTTTAGAGATACTCAGCAGCTAGATTCCTTTGTTTACAGATGTAACCAGGAGGTGCTCCCAAAGCAGAGAGGTCACAATGGCCAACACTAGCGAAAACACACAGTGATGCATAGAATTAAAAAAAAAAAAACAAGAGCAATCCAATCAAAAGTAGAGCTGTTACAAATAAGTTCAAACTAGACACTCTGTCTGCAAAGTACAAGCCTTGCTCCCAATGTGGCTCTGGATTTACTGCTGGGACCTACTTGGCTAGTTTTAATAATTCATATTTAGCTAAGGAATACAAATAATTTTCTTACAGTTAAAACAACAGAAAAATAACTGTTACATGACTGATATTCACTTATCTAGTGTAAACATACACAGCATCAAGACTCCTTTGTTTAAAGGTGTAACCAGGAGGTGCTCCCAAAGCAAAGAGGCCACAATGGGCAGCAATAGCTAAAACTCACAGTGATACATAGAATTAAGGAACCAAGAGCAATTCAATCAAAAGTAGAGGTGTTACAAACCAGTTCAAACTAGACACCATGTCTACAAAGTACAACCCACTATTAGCTAAAAAAGATTTGTTCAGTTCTAAGCACGTACAATTTACAAGTCCAAAAAGGATTTGTATAATTTCACAATCAAAAGGATTCCAGGTTGATCTCTGTTTCAAGAATGTAATTATAGGTACATAGTTTCATAGGCAGGTACTAGGCTATCTGCCCAAGGCATTTATAAGCCTAGCTGGAATGTGTTGGCTTTTGCTGCCCTCTTATATTAGTTCCCTGTGCCTCTGTCTAGCAGGGCCACTGAAGTGATCCCCGGGGTAAACTTTCTGTTTCCCATCCACTTGTCAAGGTTTCTCTTGAAGAGTGTTAGTGAAGAGCTCTGCCTAATGTAGATTGGGATCTTGTTCCAGAGCATGGGACGTCTCTGGGACAGGAATCTATCCCTCCAGCACGTCCTATTTATTGTTGTGGTGAGGTTTAGATCCCTGGAGCGTGTGACTCGAGGGGATATGGTTTTCTTTAGGTGGAGCATGTCCATCAATTCTGGGTTGGACATGGCCTTGTATGTCAGGCAGACATCAGCTCTGAGTAGGCGGTATGCAACCGAGTACAGCTGGAGTTTCTTCAGTCGAGCTGCGTAGGACATCTGTTGAGGCCAGTGATCCTCTTGGTGAGGTACTTCTGTGGTCTTTCCAGCTGTTGCAGGTGTCTTGTAAGGTACATCCCAAATGGGGCAGTGTACTCTATGATGGGTCTGATGAGTGATGTGTTGAGGGGTACAATGACCTCTTTTGATCTCGATGCAAACCCTTTTGTGATTAGGTGGGCCACATAGAAGGATTTTCTAACCACTTTGGCAATGTGATTACCAAAGGAGAGATTACTATCTACTTGGGTCCCCAGATCCCTTATTACATCTTCTATATTTAGGGGGCTACCACCTATGTGGTAGTTTGTAGGTACTTTGTTTTTTCCAAAGGGGATGACTATGCACATTTTGGCATTTATCTTGAGGCCATGGTTTTGACACCAGGTATCTGTCTCAGTGAGACCCTTTTGGAGGATGTCTGTGTCAGTCAGAGAGTCAATTATAGCCCCTAGTTTGCAGTCGTCTGTGAACTTGGTCAGCCATAGACCTCCTGTGCTTGCCTGTACCTCTGAGCATATGCCGAACAGGAGGGTTCCTAGGACTGAGCTCTGGAGAATGTCACTTGTAACAGGTTTAGAGTCAGACCTAGCTCCCACAACTCTTACCATGTGGGTTCTGTCCATGAGCCAGTTGGTGACCCATCTCTTGATGTAGGGATTTATGTTCAGGCTGGTGAGCTTGTCTATAATACCTGAGTGGGGAATGGTGTCGCAGGCCTTTGCTAGGTCTAGGTAAGCTGCGTGGATCACCTTTCTATAGCCTTGGTAACTGTCTCAAAGAAGTCCACCAGGTTTAGGAGGCATGATCTGCCCTTAACAAAGCCTAACTGGGTAAGATCCAGTGTTTGAAGGTTCCCAATTTCTCTGTTAATGAGATCCATGATGATGCACTCCATAGCCTTGCAGACCAAGTTATTCAGGCTTATAGGGCGATAGTTCCCATGGTCTGTTGTGGCTCCACCTTTGTGGGGCAGAATAACTGCTGCTGTGTGCCACTCTGTGGGCACGTAGCCTGTAGAGAGGCTGAGTTTGAACAGTGTGTTTAGGTGAGGGGTTAGTTCATCTTTGAGCTCGTGTAGGATGCAGACTGGGACACCTTCTGGTCCCATTAATGCTGTGTTTTTAGCTTTGGAGAGGGCTGTTTTAACCTGAGTGTCTGTGATTTCAGTGGCACTACATTCTTCTGGTATGGTTATGGGCCCTTTTCAGGGTGAGAGGGGGGTGAAGTTTGCACTGAACCTGTCTGTCTGGATGTTGGCGATATAGGTCGGTTCAGTGCATTTTGTGTCATTCTGCACTAACTCCGAGAAGATCTGAGAATTGCCACTTAGATTCTTGACATAGCTAAAGAATGCCTTGTGGTTATCTTTGGAGTCCTTGGCAATTTTTCTTTCGAAGCTAGCCTTGGATGATTTTATGAGGGATTGTAGTTTCTTGTTGATACTGATCAGGGATGTCTTTCCTTCTTAGGATTTTACTCTTTTCTGTACTAGTTTCCTCCTTCTATTGTATAGCTTGTTTATGGCAGGGGTCCACCAGACTGGTTTCCTTTTCTTGTAGGAGTGAGTCTTGGTTTTTCTTGGGATAGCATGATACATGCATTCTTGTAGGTGCCAGTAGAGTGCATTAGTAAAGGATTTTGCAGCTTGGGCAGCGTTATCCTTTAGCATGGGAGCTTTGAAACTTTCCACCTTGGTCTTAAGTAACGTGAAGTTTGCTTTTGAAAAGTTTTTCACGGTGGTTTCTTTGACCTGGGGTAGGGGCGGAATGTGGATATCCAGAGTGATTAGTTTATGGTCAGATCTAACTAGCAAGGGGTTGACCTCCAGTGTGGAACACCGGTCAACCATGTTGGTGATGACCAGGTCCAATATGCTGTCACCACTGGTGGTGGTGTTGGCCAGTTGATTCAGGGCGTTTGAGTTTATAAATTTTAGGAAATGTTGGGCAAGGGAGTTAGTACTTGAGTAGTTCTCCCAGTTAATGTTTGGGTAATTGAAATCGCCCAATATCAGGGTGTTTGGTAGTACCTTTATGTTTCCCAGTGTTTCCAGAAATGCGGAATGAGGGTCCTGGGACATGGTGGGTGATCTGTAGTAAGCTATAATTTGAATTGCAGTTTTTCCCATTGTTAGTTGCACATGGATGATCTCTGAAGCATCGTGCTGTGCCACTAACCTGGAGGTGTGGGTATCCTTGATGAATATGGATACGCCCCCGCCTTTTATGTTTTGGTCCGGGTTTTGTGGCCAAAATGTATGGTATGAGTTGTAGCCTGGTAGTGCTGGCTCTCTGGAGCCTTAAACCAGGTTTCTGTTACTGCACATCTATCGATTTTCTCCATACTGAGGAGTGCCTCGAGTGCATGCATTTTGAAGTTTAGACTTCTGGCATTGAGTAGCATTACCCTCAGTTTTTTGTTACTTGTGCTATTGACAGTGGTGGGTTTGTCTTTTGAGCCTTTCTTAAAAAGGCACTATGGGGGTGGCAAGAGCCTTGGCCAGTATTCAAAAGGCTAAGGGTGACAGGTGCAAGCCATCTCTAGTGAAGCAGCATGGCTTGTCGAGCATGTCATCCCAGGTTGACAGACACTGGGTCCCCTTTGAATGACACCAGAAGCTTAGCCAATTGTTGAAACTGATAATTTTTTCTTTATACCATGGCATCATTCTTGGTGATGGCAGGATGATACTCAAGGTCAGGGTCATACCGTCCTCAGTTACGTGATCAGAGAGCTCTTCCATGTCTCTTTTCATGTAGTCCAGGGAGGTACGGCTCAGGTCATTCACACCAACATGGACAATGACAGGGTCGTATTTGTACTTGTTCTAGAGTGACCTGAGTGCTTGTGTTATGTGGTGGATCCTGGCACCCGACAGGCAGCTAACAGTAACCTTCTCCTTATTTAGCCTAGTGAGTGGGACGTCAGTGTGCCTGACTGCAGAGTCACCTATTATTAGTGTGTTGGGTATGTTATTTTTCCTTAAGGGCTATTATTGCGTGGTACACTGGTTTTGTGAAGTATGTGTTTCATGGTTTGTGTTGGGGGTGGAAGTTGCTTAGGTGTCTGCTTTGGAGGTCTCTGTTGCTTTTGCAGATTTTTATTTAGAGCCTCCAAATATGTTTTCGTGTATTTATGTGTGTTTTTTGCCGGTGCTGGTTTCATAGGTCTATGTGAGACTGGTGGTATGATGCAAGTAATTCCCTTCTCCTTTTGACTGTCTGGTCCAGTCTTGGGCTGAGAGAGCTTAGCCTCCAGTTTGGCTGTATAATTGCATCTCTTGCTTGTATTAGTGTTTGGTGGTAGGAGGAGAGGGTTGTCTGTGTATATGAGGCAGTTGTAGCATTGCCTCAAAATGCCCAGATTCACCAGTTAGACCGAAGAGTAAACCTGAAACTGCCCTTTGTACATGCCTGGATAGGTACAGTGAACTGTTTTACTGATTGTCTGGTAAGGTCGAATAGAGAGCCTTGTCCTTCTCTATAGTATAGTGGGGGGGTCTAGTGCTAAGGTTTATTAGTGCTTGCTATGAGATTTGAGCAAGTGCCGGGCTGAGAAGTGAATGGTTTGAGTGCTTAAATTGAAAGTTTGTCTAGTTCCAAGGGAAAAATTAAAGAGTACCCTTTGTGGAGCCGGGGATAGTTATACCCTAGCTAACTGGTGCTGCCTGGTGCGCTAAACCACTCAAATGCGGGTTTTATAGCAGGGAAATGAAAGAGATAGAAATTAGCCCAAAATGGCCAATAAACTACTAATTTCTGGGCTGAAACCACTCCTCCAGGGTCAGATAGGCTGCTCAAAGCTCCCCTCTCTCACAGGTGAAGAGAGAAACTTCCTTCTATCCGAGTAAGGTATGGGCAAACACAGAAACCTGTAACACAGCTCTGAATTCAGCACTAATCTGAAAACTGGACTATACTAGCTTAGAAAGGCAGGAAAACAAGTATATATATATATATATTTTTCAGAAAACAAAGCAGATACAATCAAAAAAACACTTTAAATGCACAGCAATGGCTATCAAACTTGAATGTGTAGCATACAACAGTTAAACAAGTAATTTAAACACAAAAACAACTTTGTTAAAGTACAGACAGTAAAATAAGTACAATATGTAGCTGAAGCAACAAGAAAATGCAGAAAAATTATACTTAATCACTCCAAAGTTTCTCTTTTGTCTCTCTGCTGTTGTAGAACTCTGTAGGGCACCAGGCAGGAGCTTGCTGAGCTGTATAACAGTGCAAAAACCTCACAGATGTGGGTTTTATAGCAAGGAAATGAAAGAGATAGAAATTAGCCCCAAATGGCCAATAAACTACTAATTTCTGGGCTGACACCATTCCTCCAGGGACAGATAGACTGTTAAAAGCTCCCCTCTCTCACAGGTGAACAGAGAAACTTCCTTCTATCCAAGTAAGGTATGGGCAAACACAGAAACTTGTAACACAGCCCTGGATTCAGCACTATTCTCTTATGCACATGCCTGGAGCAAAGTATTGACTGAACTTATAGTTTCTGTCATTTCTTAAAACACACTCAGACTGTATTCCCTGATTTTCTTTCATTTTAATAAAAAGGTTCTTGTTCCCACAGTAGTGAAATCCAAATAATGTAATGTGTTCTTGTGAACTTGAGCTTTAAGTACTGCAAATATGTGCAGATTTGAGGAGCAAAATGTTACCCTTTTAACAAATTTGTTGCATTTTCACTGAAAACAAATGGGTAGTCTGTACAATTCATATTTATATGCCACAAGCTGCATTGGAAATAATAAACACAAAGTTATGTATGCATATTTCAATGAAAAGAATTATATTCACATTACATTTATCTCAGCCTCCTGCATCTTTTTGTATGATTTACTGAAAGACAATAGCAAGCTTCCCTTAGTCTCTTACATTTCTCATTTGAAACCAATTTAATCATGTTTAGCGTAAAATAACGCCACTTATTTTATCACATTTCTCATCTGAAACCAATTTAATGATGTTTAGTGTAAAATAACGCCACTTATTTTATCACATTTCTCATCTGAAACCAATTTAATCACATTTGGTGTAACACAGTGCCACTTATTTTATAAGGGATACTTGATATGGTCTATAACATACAAGTCAGGAATACAGAAGGTTTGTGCATGAGAGGATGATCTGACATACAAAAGCCCAGTCTACATCATAACCACTCTAACAGGCAAGTGGAAGAAACTACCCATAGTGTGAAGAATCTAATGACAAACAATGGTGCAAAAACTATGAGGATTATATATCTTGCAGTTCTGGAGTAACTGAATATTCCATTGCAGGTACTTAATCTCTCACCAGATGTTGATAGGCAGAATGATGCAAATCAGACTGTCTGCTTCAGCTACCATACTGATGAATGGAAATCAATATAAGGTGAAATAACTGCTAAGAGAAAATCATCAAAGACAGAAGTTCTGCTATGACAGAAACTGTAAAAGACTACCAGATTTACAGGATGGCCTATAAAGTAAGAATCTAAGAGCTATGGGAACGTCTGCACCCTGATGTCGAAGCTGCTGACAAAGCAAAATGAACCAAGATCCTGGGTATTTCCTGAAGATGATGGCATGTTATATAGAAAAAAATTACAGATGTGAAAAATAGATGCTGAAAGCTGTGAATGTCCAGAAATTCAGAGAAAGAGACTCCTGAAATCTTATTTCCAAATAAAGCTGTAGTGTAACAACCAGGAAAGAGCAAATGTCCATGGTGTGTAATTCTGTTAAATTTTTCAGAAATGGAAAACTGCTGAAGGAGCACATAGTACATATGTACTGTTACAGAGAAAGTATTCTATATACTGTAAAGACTCATTATTATACCATGACCCCCCCCAAAACGTGCACGCTGATTGGCCAGCGTGCACATTGTAAATCGAGTTATACTAATGGAAAAAGGTCCGGTCACCCGGACTTTTTTCCATTAGTATAACTCTACTGTCTCACTATGTTAAATGGGTTTAACATAGCGAGACAGCTTTAAAATAAGCAACGGAGATCTCCGTTGCTTATTTTAAAGCTGTCTCGCTATGCTAAACTCATTTAACATAGCGAGACAGGTTTTAAAAAAAAGCAACGGAGAAAGCAAGATCTCAGTTGCTTTTTTTTTTACTGTTTCGCTATGTTAAATGGGTTTAACATAGCGAGACAGTTTTAAAATAAGCAACGGACATCTCCGTTGCTTATTTTAAAACTGTCTCGCTGTGTTAAACCCATTTAACATAGTGAAAACAGTAAAAAAAAAAGCAACGGAGATCTTGCTTTCTCCGTTGCTTTTGCCCACAGCTCTGATGTACTGCGCAGGTTTGCAGTACATCAGAACTGCAGCGGATGCCAGACATCTGCGGAAGGGCAGTAAACAGGCATTATACTATGCCATTATTTAAGAAAAGTAATAGTTTCTTTTCTTAAATAATGTCATATAATAGCAATAACCACTTCTGGGTGTGGGTAATGCTGTATTTACCCACGGTTGGCTTTGTTTGGTCCCTCGGGCTTCGCCCTTGGGACCAAACCACGCCAACCATGGGTAAATCCAGCATTACCCACACCAGGCGTGGGTTATTGCTATATTAAAATATCCCTTTTAAAACTAAAAAAAAAATAAGTTTGATGTTGATGTAAATGGCTCATGACATGCTTAATATAGTCTGACGTTTAATTTACTGTAACCATTATGGAGTAATATATATATATATATATATATATATATATATATATATATATATATATATATATATATATATATAAAGGCATGACCTGACCTTCAAGATGGTGGCAGCATAACCAAGTAGCTCTTCTGTCAGAATTCAGTCTTGTGAAAAAAAATATGGAGTTTTTAATGTGCCATGGAAAAGAAAGAAGTAGACTTATACATTTTTAAGGAATTTTCTCAGACTGGTAAGACAATAAACTTGTTCTTTATAAATAATGTCAGTTGTGGAAATAGATTTGGCTGAGTACAGAAAAGTATCATTCCGCAGCATCAGATGAAGAATGCAGGCTGAGCTACTGAAACTAAAAAAAAAATGGAAATTTTAAAAGAACAGCTTAAAGAGAAAGAAACTGAAGATGGCAAACCGCATGAATAAATTATTAAACAGTAAAATAAAACAGAAGATCTTGAGAACAGATCAAGAAATGTAAGATGCCTGAAGGAGTAAGAGATGGTGAGTATTTGTTTCTCTTAAAAAAATCTTAAATCTGTCAGATCAAACAGTAGAACTGAAAGAAGTTGCAGTGTGGAAAATAAGTTTGAAGGAAAGAAAGTTCACAGACAAATCATAATTCTGTTGCTATTTTTACCAAATAAAAGAACAGCTGACAAATGTAAACATGAAAATCAAAAGAATAAAATTAAACAGTTTTACAGTTAAACTGTTTAATGACTTCCCTGAAGAAATAATGCAGACACATCGGCAACTATTATATAAACATGTAGTGTAACTTTATTTATATAACATGCTGTTTTAACTGGAACTTTGTCAGGTCAGAGATTCTCTTTAAAGACAGTTCAAGATGGTAAAGACTGCATAACAACTTGCCTTTAAAGCAACAGTGCTTTACAGCAGGAAGATGCTCAGATGCTGGCAACTGAATTTACTGAGTATGACCAGGAAGAAAACATAAGACATGATTCTTTCCCCATCAACTTGGTACAGAGAGAATAAAGACAATACATCAAACAAAGCAGAACTTGCAGTGGAATGCAATGCCCGTCTCATGAATCATATAAGATTAAAAGGATACATTGCTGCAAGTACCAACATTCAAGTCACTAATGGATGAAAAATATTGCCAATTTCAATAGAAAGCCTGGAGAGATGGTACAGAAAAAATAAGACCTCAGAAAACAGAACAAGAAGAAGTTATTCTCTAGACATCAATAGAAAGAATTGCAGTATAATTATTTTTCAGAAGACTCAAAGGATTTTGATGATTATAACTGGACAACAAATGGTTTGTCAAAACTTAATGGCACTTATGAGTAGTAAGCAAACAGATGTGCAAAATGGAAGAGACTATACTATACTGAGAATGCACTTGAAGTAACTTATTTTTTGTACAGATTTAAGATAGTTTTTACTTCATATATCACAATGAAATATATGTTTGCAGTTGAATTAAAGCAAAATATAGTTATTTTTTCACACAGAAGGACAAAATATTCTACACAAGTTTATTTTATTTTTCTCATTTACAAAGAATTGGAGTATGTATGTATTTTTAATAGTGGGATTTAATGTTGTTTAGTTTAAGTTCTCATATAAAGTATTAATTATCTATTACCCAACTCACATTAATGTTTCTATTGAAAATAATACTTTTAATGAAAGTGATTTTAAGGTTATTTATAAATCTCTTCTAGAATCTGTTAACATTTTACTCATTATTATTTTAAATTAGTTAGCAGCTTGAGGCATTTCCTGATAAGATTTGAAGATTTTGAATGAGATTTGAGCCAAATCTCAAAACTGAAGTTACTGGGGGGTTATTTATTTACTGGGGAAGTCCAACTTGGAACAAAGCCAATTTTCAGCAGAGGCCCAGGGAGAAACACCCCAGATGCATATCTTTGTAATGTGGGAAGAAACCAGGGCACCCAGAGGAAACCCAAATAAACACAGGGAGGACATGCAGACTCCACACAGAAGGCACCCCAACCGAGAATCAAACCGGAGAACCTCTTGCGGCGAGGTGACAATGCTAACCCCTGCACCACTGCACTGCCAGTGGTTAGAACTGTATAAAACTGAAAACAGAAACCCGTGTCACATGATTATGTCATCGCACACCTTTCCAAGGTCCTGGGAAGCTTATAAATGAAATAATGTTACTTTAACTTTAATGCATTTTATTTTAATGATATTTAATGTTTTTAGCATTTTATTAGTTATAAAAGTTACATACAGCCACGGTGGTGCAGCGGTTAACATTGTCGCCTCACAGCAACAGGTTCTCCCATTCGATTTTGGGCTGAAGTGCCTTCTGTGTGGAGTCTGCATGTCCTCCTCATGGTCGAGTGACGTATAAAGACATGCAGGTAGGTGCGTGCATGAATGGGTGTGCCTTCATTGAAGGTTAGGCATCAGACTGGCAACTCGGCAACATAAAAAAATCTACTGCCAATCATTAGCGGACCGGAGTTCTGCTGTGGCGACCCCTAACAGGGAAAAGCCGAAAGACATTACTATTAATTATAAAAGTTACAAAACATGCCAGACTCTTTGACAGACTAATGTTGAACTGCATTTATTTATGGTTCATTTTACAGTGTGATATAAGTAAAGCCATTAAATAGAAAGGACACATATTTCTTATATTATTTCATTTGTTAACATTTCTTAAACAGACAACAGACTCTTTATTTTCATATATTATTGTATAAGAAAACTTCCTGATGCATTCCTTTTTACCTATAACACTGAACATCACTAGGTTTAATTTTTCCAAGTCTTTTGTGTTTCTAATACCATAATGGGAATGGACCCCATTTCTAAGTCAAGGTATGATTAAAGTTCATGAAATTAGTATTGTTTCAATCTTTGATGTTAGCCAAAAGTACTCTATGCAACATCCCCAGTGTGCCTAGAACTGACTCATTCTGTAATTCAAATGGAGTTACATACATTGGTAACATATCTAAACACAACTGTAGATTTTATTTTATAAGACATATTGCTCCCACTACTATTGGAACTGTTTGGCTATCTTTCTTCCACATGGCTCTTTGTTCTGCCTGCAAAGCCTGATATTTTATGACTTTGTTTCTTTCTCTCTGTGAGAAACTGTAAGGTGTAGTAATTTCAGTAATCAATGCTACTTTTGTCTTCTTTTCATAGACTGCTATATCTGTTTTTCTTGCATCTGTTTTTTGAACTGTTGGTAATGGGTGAACAAATATGATATACACTTTATTATTCTCTATAATGCTTTGTGGTTCATGTTTCCAGTGCTTCTCTGCTACTTCTATATTGTAGTGTTTGCACAATCCTCAGTGCAAAAATCTTGCCACATTGTTATTGTGCCTTTCAGTGTATAGGCCCTCTGCCATGAGTGTATTGCACCCAGAAACAATGTATGAAACTGTTTCCAATTATTTTTTTCAGAACTTGCATTTGTCTGTTTCTCCCTCATGTCCAATGGACTTTGTAATCCAGTGTGTATGTAGTCCACATGTCATTCTTATATCATCTGAGATCAGTGGCGGGCACTTTGGGCAGGGCATTTAATTTTTTTAGGGCATTCATCTTTAAGAAGTGTAGCTGACATCATCGCTCGCAGTGCAGTACATCAAGTTTGCAAGCGGGAAAAATGGATGGTTGAGGACTACTCGAGGACTACTCAAGTAACGAACTGAAACAGATGGACGGACAGGATGGAAGATGGGATTTCACAGTGAGTAATGTGTGGAAGATGGGATTTCAGAGTGAGAGGTGTGTGTGTGGGATTTATTTCAGAGTGAGAGGTGTGTGTGTGGGATTTCAGAGTGAGAGGTGTGTGTGTGGGATTTATTTCAGAGTGAGAGGTGTGTGTGTGGGATTTATTTCAGAGTGAGAGGTGTGTGTGTGGGATTTATTTCAGAGTGAGAGGTGTGTGTGTGGGATTTATTTCAGAGTGAGAGGTGTGTGTGTGGGATTTCAGTGTGAGAGGTGTGTGTGTGTGTGTGTGTCTGGAGTGTTTCTCCTTGAGCCTCTGCTAAAATTAGCTTTGTTCCAAGCCAGACTTTCCTGGTTAACAAATGTTAACAAATGACACTCATTTGAATATCAGACTTCATATTCTTCAGAAAGTGCATGGTAACACAAAAGCTTTTATTCTAGCAATTTTCTAAGTGTATAAGATGGATATTTGAAATTTATCCCTATCTTTGGGACTGTATTCCCCCTGTTATTGGCTTCATCCAGGTTTTGTGCTAAGGTTGAGAGCTATGGTAAGAACTGAATTCACTGAATATGTTTGGGGGCTATATTCCCCCATTACTGGCTTTGTCCAGGTGTTTTTTGCTAAGAGGTTGAGAGCTGTGTTGAAAACTGAATTCACTGAATGTTTGGGGGCTATATTTGATGCTGAAGGCTGTGGGTTCTACTCCCACAGTAGGTAGATGCATTGCTGATACTGTACTGTGTTGTAAAGGGGGTGGATGCTGCAGTCCTTTTTGGCAAAGATACCTAGTAACTATGAACCTGTTATCAGTTTGCTATCCATTCCCTATTGCGGTATTATTAGCTTATGTTTTAATGCATGCAACAAAGGCAATTTATTCTTCAAGGGCAACAGGCACTTTATTTGTAGATGAAATAATGACATAAAGTTGTTTGCTAGCAGCAATCTCTTTATTAGTTACAGATTTCTTTAATGTGGATTTTACTACTTCAAAGATTGTGCATATTTACTGATACTGGTGGACTATAGAAGGTTGAGTAGACTTTTTATGATGGAAATGTTCTGAATTGGGCAGTTTTGTCATTGGTGAATGCATTTTGTTTCATTGTTTACTGGAAAATGTTCAAAACAATACATTTAAAATGCCCTCTAACAACTGTACTATATTGTACAAGGAATATAATGCAATACAGTCAGGAAGGTGTATCAAAGAGCATGTGTATGTGTCATGTTCAAGGGGCCTATGATTTTGAAAACAGCCCAGCGTTAATCTTTATCTGCCACTGGCAAAATGTATTTTCTTTGAATGTGGGTCAGTCTTCTTATGATATTTGTGCATCTGATAGCATCAACTGCATTATCCTTGCATTATTTTATTTACAAGAGAGCAGAGATGAGGTGACATAGTATATATCGGGGCTGTATCTTGCATCATCCAGCTTCTCTTCTACAGTGCACTGTCACTGTCTCTACACAACAGAAAATATTGGATGAGACACATGATTTCAGGTTTATATATATATATATATATATATATATATATATATATATATATATATATATATATAGTGGTATGTTGCTCTGACTGTTTTGCACAGGGACCTTGGTAGTAAAATGTATGGTGGTAACACAGTATTTTTCTTTCACAAAGCAGCTCATTTGGCTAGTGGTATGTTGCTCTGACTGCTTTGCATGCAGACAGAAGGATGAGTATGAATTGAGAGACAGAAAGAGGTTGCAGAGAGTGAACTGCTGTTGGAACAGCAGGAAGAAGGACAAGGGATAACGAACAAAGATATTTGCAGCCAGAGGATGATCAGAAGAATGCCAGTACTCACTCCGAACTGATGATGCCCTGAATGAACAGAATTTTCCTAAACATGAGGCTCAACTACCAGAATCAAGTGCATCGACAGAATTGCTACCGCCCTCTGCTGACCGAGCATATTTTAAAGAGATTTGTTGTGATGGGTGGTGCATTGCAGCCGCTGGTCCATTCTTCGAACAGACAGAAGGTCTTAATAAAGGCCACAGCTTCCAGGAACATTCTACACCAAAAAAAAAAAGTCTGAGGCTCTTCTCAGAAGAACATGGTTGTCTGCATTCCATGTTGGCTGTTTGCATCACCGACAAAGAACTGGTGATTCATGGACTTAACTGGAAGAATTTGTCGATTTCATACAGATACATGAAAATTCAGTGACCCGCAAAAAAAAAGCTTGTTTTTTACTAATTTGAAGAACAATGTCATTGTCGATGTTCTGACCGACAAACAGATTATGCAAGACCGTAAGTACTGGCGCTGTGTTCTGGATCGCATAGTAAATCTGATCATTAGGATGTTTCCTGGAAATTCACTTAATTGCCAAGTACGATCCTGTTTTGGAAAACTTGCTGAAAGCAGCCAAAGGAACCACCAAGTACTTGTGGGTCAATTTTCAAAATGAAATCATTTACATTCTGGCAAGAGAGGTAAAGCAGTAGATCATAGGCGAAATGGCGGCGACGCCGTTTGCATCTCTTATAATGGATACAACAGTGGATTGCTCAAAGATGGATCAGTTGAGCAAAATATTTGAAGCTTGCATATCAAGAAGAATGTCTTTGGGGTTCACCGATGTTGAAAGCCAGAAGGGTCAAGATTTGGCATCCGTAATTACACAGTCTTTAATGAAGCAGAAAGCACCAAAGGCCCGTTATGTTCACTACAGTGCTTCATGCATTAAATTTAGTCATAAATGATGCTGTTAAGAAGACATGCTGGAAAAGCTGTATGTATTCCTCAGTGCTATTAGCAGATGGAATCGATTACAGAAAGATAGTGATGAAACTGTTGACTGTGTTGTCACTGACTGGCAAGAACAGTAATGAGAAAAGCGCAGGCATCGTCACTGCAGAAATATTTTGAACTCTTTTCATCAATTCTGGGACCACTAGACATTTCTCCCAAGAAATGCAGTCAACAACATCCGAATGTCACATCTGTTTGTGTTCTGTTGGAATCACTACTGAAGGACCTGAGTAAACGAGACTGTTTTGTTCTCGCCAAGGAGCTAGCTCAAAGTTGGGGCATGCCATCCGAGTTTGACAGTTCAGAGAGGGTTTCTCGTGTCAAAGAGTTTCCGCGATGAACTTTCAAATGAGTGCAGACTGGAGTCAGCAGAACAGCACTATAAAGGGAAGTGTTGTTCAACAATCATATCGACTATGCCATTGTCAGATAACGATTCAAGTCACTGCTGAAGATGTCAAAGAGTCTGATCGATGACATTTCAGATGAGCTGTCTGACCAACTGCTCCTGCTCAAAATTACTTTCAGTGTCACATTGTCAGCTTGAAATCTATCAATTCATCTTGATAACTCATTCAGAATCATCTTCCAGCTTCCGGATATAATCACTGCTTGTTTGCTGTATCTTGAAGTTGATAAAGACATTCTTCATTCTGTTGATTGAGAGCCGATGCCTGGAAGACGTGGACACTGACAAGATCATTGATAGTTTTGCTGATAACAAAGCAAGTCATTCTAGGAGTAGGATTGAACAATGGAGGTACAATTCCATTCTGGTATCTATATAATGTACTGTTTTGTAATTGTTTTTTTTACTTTTGCGTCTTCAGTGTTTTATGCCACTGTCATATGTGATTTCTTTGGCCACTGTCTGGGATAGTTTTAACCACTTGCAGTTGTGCTTTCAACTTCTGTTCTAGTGAACTATATCATTTTAAGTCATCCCCAAAAAGTAGATGAGAAATCTTTAAGAAAATTTGTTTTCTAGGAACCAAATTATAACCGAGTGTTAATTAAACAGGTTAATTGGCTAAAGGCAAGACAGAAGAACAGCAGTGACAACGAATCACCCTAGAATATCCCCTTTGAATTTTTATCCCTGGTATAATAATTTGCCCTTTGTAACGGTTTAATTACAAAGTGTTTTGTCACTGTTTCATGGTCTGTGTAATGTAACTGACCAATGCTGTCAAATGCTTTTTTTGCAATCTATCCATGCCATACTTAGATTCTTCACATTTCTATAATTCTCCATTATGAATTTATTTAGCAACAAATGATCCTTTGTTCCATATGACTTTCTTTTGTTACTTTTTTGTTCTGTCAGCGTGTCTGTTGGCATCAATTCTAGTATATAGTTTGAACAACATTGGAGGGTGAGTTATTGCTTTATAGTTTTTAGGATGGCTTACAGGTTCACACCTAAGAAAGAGTATAATTTTTCCTATTGTTAACCAGGCTGACATTTATTTGGGATGTGCATTTAAGAAGTTATTTCTCAAGACTATATCTTTATGTAAAAATATTAATACTTTTAACCAGAAGTTATGTACTGCATGTGGGAATGGGGTTTTGCAGTTAGGAGCTTTTCTTAATTTTGTTTCAGTCTCTGTCTGTTACTTCATCCCATTTCATATCCTGTACATTTGAACTTCTTGCTGTTACTTTTACTTCTATTCATTCAGCATCTTTGTTATGTTCCACAGGGTCTTCATACACATTTCTCCAAAATGTGTCTATTTCTTCTTTTTTGGTGGTGTTTCCATCCTTTTTGCTTTGTTTCTCAATTCTCTATAAAACTTTTTGCGTCATCAATGAATTCTTATTTTATAGTTTTCTTTTGCATTTATTTATCTGTGTATCTTCTAAACTTTTCTGCCTTTGCTGATATCCCTAGTTTATTATTTGCAATAGTATACAATAGATCCTGGTTTGTTCTGATATTGCACCTTGCTTTTATTACATTTATCTTTATAAGTATTTTTGTTGATCTGTTCATACGTCTATATTCTTGAAACAGTGACACTTTTGACTTAATTGTTTTATAGTTTTTTCTATTCGGTGCTTCCATGGTGGCATTAGATCTACCATTCCTTTCCCATATTGGTCTGAGTTTTTCTGGTAAGACTTTAACTTAGCAGCACAGTAATGTACACTTCTGCTATAGAACATGAATTTATGTTAATAGTCTTAATTACTGTGTTTATCTGTTTTATCAGACTTCTAACATTTTGGGTCTTATTTTCTTTATGTAATCCATTTCTTCGCGGATATTAATATGTCTGCCCATGTTTATTAAATCACATCTGTTCCCTTAGCTCATTTTCTTCTAAACTGAGGACACATTCTTTGCTCTCTGCTTCCTGCAGGCATTCTACAGAAAGTTCCAGACTGCCTTCCTGTGACATATTCTCTTTTACTTCATCTTGCATCATCTGTTGCTGTGTCATATAGGAACTTATTGGCCCATCACTCCATAACAGTGACTGCATCAGAGTTGCCACAGTTTCCTGCTGTTTCCCTTGCTGTGCATCTCCAACTGAAATTTTGTACTGAGTTCCTACTGAAGGCTCCAGAGCATGTTCATTTAGCAAGTCATCATGTGCTTCTGGTTCCACCTGTTTCTCCCTAATTTGGGGACTTGTTATTTCATCATGCTAGGCCATTACCTGTGTTGGATTTTCTACACTATATCCATAACTTCAGTTTCTGTTTCTTTAACTTCTCCATTACTAATCCTCTTTTCGACCTTCCTCCTTGGGTTTCTTGTTTTTTGTATTGTGAAACGTTCCATATACAAATGCCTCTGCCTACATTTCTCTTCCAATATCTTTGGTGCTGCTTTTTATATTGATTAGTTTTGCCCTGCATGTCCTCTCTCACCACATCCATAAACCTTATCTTAGGCCTTCCTCTTTTCCTGTTACCTGGTAGCTTCATCCTTAGCATCTTTTTCCCAATATACTCTGCATCCCTCCTCAGCACATGTCCAAACCAACGAAACCTTGCCTCTCTGGCTTTGTCTCCAAACCGTCCAACCTGGGCTGACCCTCTAATATACTGATTCCTAATCATGTCCATCCTCATCACACCCAGTGAGTGCAAATCTTAACATCTTTAAATCTGCCATGTCCAGCTCTGACTCCTGCCTTTTTGTCAATGCCACCGTCTCCAACCCATATAACATAACTGGTCTCACTACCCTCTTGTAGACCTTCCCTTTCACTCTTACTGGTACTCGTCTGTCACAAATCACTCCTGACACTCTTCTCCACCCACTCCATCCTGCCTGTACTCTCTTCTTCACCTCTCTTCCACACTCACCATTACCCAAGTACTTAAACTCATCCACCTTCGCCACCTCTACTCCCTGCATCCTCAGCGTTCCTCTATCCTCCCTCTCATTCACACACATATAGTCTGTCTTAGTCCTGCTGACCTTCATTCGTCTTCTCTCTAGAGCATATCTCCACCTCTCCAGGGTCTCCTCCACCTGTTCCCTACTCTCACTACAGATCACAATGTCATCTGCAAATATCATAGTCCACGGGGACTCCTGTCTGATCTCGTCTGTCAACCTGTCCATCACCATTGCAAATAAGAAAGGGCTTAGAGCTGATCCTTGATGTAATCCCACTTCCACCTTAAATGCATCCATCACTCCCACTGCAGACCTCACCGCTGTCACACTACCCTCATACATATCCTGTACCACTCTTACATACTTCTCTGACACTCCCCACTTCCTCATACAATACCACAACTCCTCTCTAGGCACCCTGTCATATGCTTTCTCTAAATCGACAAAGACACAATGCAACGCCTTCTGACCTTCTCTGTACTTCTCCATCAACACTCTCAGAGCAAACATCACATCTGTAGTGCTCTTTCCTGGCATGAAACCATACTGCTGATCACTAATCATGACCTCCCTTCATAACCTAGCTTCCACTACTCTTTCCCATAACTTCATGCTGTGACTGATCAGTTTAATCCCTCTGTAGTTATTACAGCTCTGCACATCACCCTTTATCTTAAAAATCGGTACCAAAACATTTTTTCTCCATTCCTCAGGCACCCTCTCACTTTCCAGGATTTCATTAAACAATCTACTTAAAAACTCCACTGCCATTTCACCTAAACACCTCCATGCTTCCACAGGTTTGCATAACTATGGCACCATATTATATCTCTTTTTCTTTCCCATGTCCATATTTCTTCTTCAGATGCCTCCCACGTCTCATGATTCTCCTTACCTGGGGGACCCATTGTTCCATCACGCTGTGACATAACCTGTGTTAGACTTTTTACACTACATTTTTCAGTTAGCAGATATTCCATAACTTCAGCTTCTGTTTAATTAACTTCTAGCTTGCTAATCTTCTGTTCTACATTCTTCCTTTGTGATCTTTTTTTTTGTATTGTGAAATTTTCCATATCTGGGTGCCTTTCTCTGTATTTCTCTTCAAATATCTGTACAGCTACCTTTTCTGTATTGATTAGTTTGGCTTTCTCATTTGTATAAATATTGCAACATATCAGATCTCTCTTTCTTTCCCATGTCCGCATTTCTTTGTTATACCTTTCAAAAATCTCTAGGTTTTTTGTTCTTTATATGTTTGCACTTTTTCTGTTGCTTCTTTTCCAGGTGGCCCAACGTTTTTTTGTCTATATGATGTTTTTCAAGGATTTGTTGTATGAATAACATAAATTTGCATTTGAAATGTTTAACAGTTTTTCTTGTGCAAGTATGTTTCATTCCTCTATTTTTTATCTTAATCTTTTGTATACCTTCTGTCTGGTAATCCTGGGCTTTTGGCATAATAGTAACAATACATGATTTCTTCCTCATCCTAAATAGTTCACTTTATCGTCTTTATGGCTCTTTTTGGCCTGTTGTATTTTGTGTTTTTTTGTAAATGACTACTTTCTTCTACAACAGGGGGACCATCCTCCCCCTGAGCCAGGCTTAACCCCACTGTCAGAACTTTCCCATGACTTGAGGATTCCACACTGTCATTTTTTTCCAGTCCTGGCACCAGTGCGTGTACCAAGATTAGGCGCTTTTTTATCCTGGGACTTGTGCACCCAGCTGTTTTTTTTTACTTTTAACCTACCTCTCTCCCTGAAATATGCTATATAAAATACAATCTATATATCAGTGTCATCTTGGTGAGATTTTGTGAAAACAAGGTCTACCACATGAAGGTACGCACCGAGACTTGAGGATGAATTTAGTTCCAGCAATACTGCTCTCCTTTTCTTGCTGATTTTATCATCTATGCATTAAGATAGATACTACAGATAGAGTTTGATGTTGTTGGTATGAACTACTGTATTTTATATATAATCCCCAGGATTCATGAACAATCACCTTGGGCTTCATGTGAAGCCTATACGATGTATATATATATTAGCACTATGAGCTGCAGAGCTAATTGCATATGCACGCTTACACGAATACAAGCATGTTTCCATGGCCAGCACCAGTGTTGGCAGCCAAAAAATGGGTTGAGCAGCATGAACACACACAGTAAACAAACAGGCTTGCCATGAATACCATGAAAAGGTACATAGGGCAAATAATGCAAGCTGTATCAGGTAGGGAAAGTATACTAAGGACAATGTGCACACAAATCAAAGATATATATACAGAAATACATAAGAAGCGAGGGCAGTGGATTTTCAAATTGTACTAAGATAATTGATTTAAAGGTGCTTATGACACAAAGACAATTTTGTAATACAATTAGGCAATATGAGTTGTGCATTATGTATGTCATAATAATTAATGGTGGTCACACTTCCTGAGCAAATATAGGTAAATAAAAATATAGGATCATAGGATCATAGGAGATTACTAGGCTAATGGCTCTGGGGCCCTTACAAGCCTAGCCAAGAGTTCATCCCCAAAAAATAAACCTCAGTCAGCACCTGTCACCCCTGTCAGTGAGGGACACAGATGGAACCCCTGGGACAAATTTGTGGTTACCCATCCTCTTATCAAGGTTGCACTTGAAGTGGGTCAGCAACGCACTTTGCTTGAGATGTATGAGGAGTCTATTTCAGAGATGGGACAGCCTGTGGGAGACAAACCTGTCTCTCCTACAGGTTTTGTTAATGTCACATATTAGATTTAAGCCTTTCAATCGGGTATTATATGAGGAGTTAGGGTCTGAAATTGCCTTGTGGGCAGGACACAGATCAGCTCTGAGCAATCTGTATGATACAGAGTAAAGTGATAGTGATTTGAGCCTGTCCACATAAGACAGGTGTTGGAGGCCATGGATTATCTTTGTGAGGTATTTCTGTGGCCTTTCCAGTTGGTGCAGGTGTTTGGAGAGGTACATACCAAACAGGGCATTATACTCAATTATTGGCCTAATGAGGGAGGACTACAGAGAGGTAATGACCTCCTTTTTTCTGGATGCAATCCCTTTACTTATGACATGAACCAAGTAAAAGGCTTTTCTGACCACTGCCACTACATGATGGTCAAATGTGAGATTGTTGACAACTTGTATACCCAGGACTCTCACCACAGGTTGTGTGCTTAGGTGGTTTCCGTTAATGTGATAATCAATAGGGGCCATGTTTTTGCCGAATGGTATGATAATACAATTTATGCATTTAACTTAAGGCCATGACTTTGGCACTTGTCATTTGTTGCTGTGAGACCCTCTTGAAGTAGGTTAACATCATTTGGGGAGTCAATGACAGCACCCAAATTACAGTCATCCGCAAACTTGGTCAGCCACAAGAAGTTTGTCTTTGCCTGGACCTCTGAGAAGTAGATGCCAAATGATAGAGGTCCCAGGACAGATCCTTGGGGGGCACCATTAGTGACAGGTCTGCTGTCGGGGGTGGTGTCACCTATTTTGACCTTGTGGGTCCTATCAGTGAGTCAGTTGGCCACCCACCTGATGAGACAGGGATTTACACCAAGTTGTGTTAGGTTTTTGATGGGGTCTGAGTGGTGGATTGTGTCAAAGGCTTTGCCCAAGTCAAGGTAAGCTGTATGTACTGACTTTCCCTCATTCAGTGCCTTGATGACAGTCTCAAAAAGTCAACCAGGTTCAACAGACAAGATCTGTCTTTGACAAATCCAAACTGGGTGGTGTCAAGTGCTTGGAGATTGCCTATAGCCTTGTTTATGAAGTCCATAATAATACACTCCATGGCCTTACAGATCAGACTTGTCAAGCTAATGGGGTGATAGTTTCCAGGGTCAGTAGTGGCACTACCTTTGTGTAAAGGGATAACAATGGCAATTCTCCACTCTGTTGGAATGAAGCCTGTTCTTAGGCTGTGGTTTAATAGGGTGCTCAATGGCAAGGCTAGTCCTTGCTGGAGATGGTGCAGAATACAGCCTGGGATACTATCAGGTCCCATGGAAGCTGTGTTCTTTGCCTTGGATAGAGCCTTTAATGCTTGATCTATGGAAATGAAAGGTGTGGGGCAAGTACTGGGATGTAGAATGGGTCTTTGGGGGGGGGTGAGGAGGTGAAGTTTGCACTGAACCTATCTGCTAGCAGGTTGGCTAAGTCAACAGAATCAGTGTAAGTGGTATCATTAAGAACTAATTTGGAACAAACCTGGGCTTTGCCGTGGAGGTTTCTGACATAACTGAAAAAGGCTTTGTAGTTAGCCTTTGTTTTGGAGACTAGTTTTGATTCATAATTGGCTTTGGACGTTTTCTCTAGTGATCTAATTTGCTTGTTGAGGCTAAAGAGGGAGTTTTTCCAGTTGGGAATGGGAGATTTTCCAGTTGGGAATTTGTGCCTTTTTACCGTTGGACAACAGTTTCTTCATTTTGTTGTAAAGCTTGTTCATAAAAGATGTCTACTACATATGTTTGTGTTTCCTTGAGGAGCAGGATTTAGTTCTGTTGGGTATGGCTGAGTCCATGCAGTTGTACAGGTGCTTGTGTACTGCACTGGCATACTGTTCAGCATAGTTGTCTGCATCCTCTGAGGGGTGAGGTGGTGAACAGACATGATATTATAGGATGTGAGAATTAGGGAAAGTAAAATTGTAACACACAGGATTAAATAAGATATAAATGTGATTAACGTGCTGATTTGAGATGACAGTTAGCAAGGGCAGTACTAGTACGTACATTAGGGGATATTTACATGGCCTGCATTTTTTCAGTATAACATGTTGAAAAATAAGAATGGCTCAGAAGCCACAATCTCCTTTTGGAAGAATCCATCCCATGTGATCAATGTTACCACTGAGCTGTGTATTAACTGTGTTCACCACCAAAATAGGCATAACACATGTACAAGGAGGATCACCCTTGAAGAGGATTATGCACTTTAACATTCTAATCGGTGTACATCCCATATCTAGCTGGCCTTACAAATGTGGCAGCAAATTATGACATATGTAATACCCTTGCCTAAGGCACTCCTGCCTGACACTGTTACCGGGCAGACAGATAAGAACAGATGCAAATGTTGGCACAGTGCAGGTATGTCAGTTCTTACTCTGCTTTCACAGTTTATTAATGAATGGCATGGTTACATCACAGTACTGTACTACCATTTGTTTCTAGAATTTTCACAGTTACTGTAGACATGTGTATTGTGTTAATTATCAATGTCAAGGAGTTGTACATGTGTAATTAGGTTTCTCAGATACCCTGAGGTGACCTCCACAGCAGTGGAGAGACTAATAAAAATCTATTGCCATTTCTATTTTGAATTTTTGCCTATTTATTGATAGTACTGCCATCCAGTAATCAGTTACACAACTTCTGTCCCATTACAGAAATGTTAACAGAATGGATGTAATGCAAATGTATTACAATTCTTATTTTGTTGGGGGTCTCTTACCTTGTGTGTAGTCCTAAATGAGCATTGTGTGTTCAATTCTTTTGTGTTGAAGATGGGTGCAGTTTTTTGTTTGAGGAGAATAATTCCTTTATGTGCTACAAATATGTTTTGCCTTTTTTTCTGTTTTGTGTCATAAAAGCAGAGCCGGAACCAGCACTATGTGATATAGGCAATCACCTAGGGCCTCGTGGCTATGGGGGCCCATTCTGGCCAGGAGGCTTCAACATATAAAAAAAACCCTTCCTAACAACGTGGTGGCAGTGTCTTCTCCTTTAAGGAGGACCATGCTTGCATCGCACGCATGCCAATGCAGTTGTAAACCCATTCCACACTTGCATGTGGAATTTAAACTAGCCATTCTGTTTATAGAGAAGGTAAGTGCATGTGTGTACCCCCGAGATTCATGAAGCTTGTGCCAGGTGCAGGCGTAGCGTAGGCGGTATAATGCCAAACATGGCCGCCGAGCAATTCAGGTACGATCCAATTCCACGTGCACTACCGGCATACGCCAGATCTGTGCAGCCCTCGGCTTAGGTAGGCTAATCACCCCATGCGCAGTGCCGCACCATGCAAATTAAGGTACATAGCGATTCATGAAGTGATGCAGGCGTAGCGTAAGCCCACAGAAATGTAAACCAAAAAACATGGTTTACATTTTTCCAAACAGAACATCGGAGCTATGAAAGCGGACCAGACTCATGTATTACAAAGTTAACATATGCCAGTGGCTAAATATACAGCCAATGGCATAAGAAAAGATGCACAACACCTAAAAAACAACATTTAATGTCATAGATGCATGCCAGAAAATGGGAGGTGAAACATGAAGAAATGTAAAGGGAAGGGCAAGAGGTAATCCACGGCAGCCAAATGTAATTAAACACCAAAGGCACCACAATAGTAGTTCCTGTCGTAAAACACATAAGATACCCTGTAGCTACGATCGTACATACACACCCTATGACATCATCAGTGTTCACAGCACAATAGTATAAAGTGTGAAAGCACCCTACACACACCTGTGTATTCCCAAACACTGCACCATAGGTGTAAACATACGGGGAACTTTTACAATGTACATGTTGGGAGCTGCCATAGCTGTGATTCATCACCATGTGTTAGAGACAGACGGTGTTGTGGAGGATGATGCTGGCAACCACCGCAGGCCCCAGAGGAGGAGAAGAGTGTTCAGACCAAGGGTAACCTACCAGGGGCTACATGATCTGGAGATAGTAGAGCATTACAGGGTGGACAGGGACATCTTACAGCAAATAGTTGAGCTGTTCCAGCCATGCCTGAGATCCAGAAACAACAGAGGGGAACCCATCCCAGTGGACACGAAGGTATGTGTAAGCTTGCAAATACTAGCTACAGGTACCTTTCAAAGGCCAATTGGAGATATAATGGGGATTTCACAGGCATCAGTATCCAGGGTACTACACCAGTTCCTGGATGCCATGTTACCACATGCCAATGAACATATATACTTCCCCCGAACTCAGGAGGAGTTGGCCAGCAATATGTGTCTCTTCCACCATGTGGCACACTACCCGGAGGTACTGGGTGTGATAGACTGCACGCACATACATATCAAGTCACCACCCGGTGAGCATGGTAGGCGCTACATAAACCGCAAGGCATACCACTCCATCAACTGCCAGGTCGTGTGCAATGCCCAGGGAATTATCATGGATGTGTGTGCTGGCAGCCCTGGAAGCTACCATGACTCCCACATCTGGCATGCCTCACAGCTGTATCAGTTATTTGTCAGGGGGGGACATCCCACATGGTCACCTTGTGGGGGATGCTGGCTATGCACTGGAGCCATGGATGATGACTCCCATCAGAAATGCACACACACCCATGCAAGAATGCCATAATGAGGCACACACACAAACCTGAAGCATCATAGAGCATGTGTTTGGGATGCTAAAATCATAGTTCCGTTGCTTGGACATATCTGGTGGAGCCTTGCAGTACTCTCCAGGCATGTGTGCCCACATCCTCATAGTATGTGCCATGCTACATAATATAATCCTGCGGAAACAGCTGCAGCAGGGACAAAATGGTGAAGGCCCTCACAGCCCACCGCAATTGCCAAGGCCATCACAGGCACAGAGGGATTCAGACCACGATCACCCTGTGCCAGCCCCAGTAGGCAGACGGAGGCATGCCCAATATGCCTATGCCTTGGTAAAGAGGGAACGTATACATACTCTGACAGTGTAGGCCCCTATGGACTGACACACCTCTCCACCTGCACACACAGTAAAATGGATGGCACACAGACACGACCACCTGTAAATTGTAATGTATAGGTGGCCTACTGTGTGAATCCTACATAGGCAGCCCTCAACCATTGTACACACAACAGCTATTGGAACAAGGAATGTCAACACCTGAACAGTACATGCACTTATCAGCATATGTTGGTACTGTGTGTATAGGTTCCTAGGTACATCGGTAGGTACACGCCTGATTGTCAGAGGCCATTCATCAATCGAGGCAAACAGTGTCTGCTGTCGCCACCACATCGAGTAACCAACTGTCGCTCAGTGGAGCAGAGCCAATTGCAGGATCCATGTGTGTAATCACTGTTCCCCACACACTCTGCATGGATTCCCTGGTGCGTTAATGAGGGGCTCCATATAATGTAATCATGGATTTAGTGGCAAAGCATGGGGTGTACCCATGACAGGTATCTGTCACCCCGGCATGCTCCACCTACGGTTGTGTGAAGGTGTAGCACATTATAGTGTGTGGCTCACTGTGACATACATACCCAATGCTGAAGCACATCCATTAAACATCACTTGGACATACCATTAATAGGTCTCATCCATATGTAAACTAACTGAGTTACCCATTTGATCGTAGTATGGAGTAACAGCTGTAGTACAGTCCACATACAAAATGCCATAACACGTGTACAAATCCCAGATGTCCAAGTGGTAAATGCAGTGACTGTCGTGCATGTTCCCGGTCCCACGTCCTGCAAGGGATGTAACGTAATCCCGAAGGCACGAATAATGCATGTTGGATGCAGGTCATCAGATCATGTTTAGCACATGTTAGCAGGAATATGCGCTGCCCAGTGCTGGTAAGAGTCATTTAAATATGACTATATGGATATGCGTGAAACAGGGCTAAGCTTCTTTGAATATCGCACAGATCACGGTCAATGATTTCCAGAACAGGTGAAACAAGCATTATTCACCCCTGTACTAATAGTGCCTGCTCTGAAGGGTAAAATGACCACTGCCAGGAGTAGAACACGCAATCATGTACACAATCGCCTAACACTAAACTACCCAAGATGTACCAACGGCAGGTGTGTAATGTGACAGGTTCAAACACAAACGTGCGGAGTCCAGGTAACAGTATACGCCGACATGTACACAATGAAAGGTGTATTCTGCCTGTCACTCTCTCTGTTTTATATATATATATATATATATATATATATATATATATATATATATATATATATATATATATATATATAATAGAGATAGAAAGGGTGATAGAGAGATATATGTTGATATATACGGATTCACCTATATCTGCAAATATATAGATAGAGCAACGACATGTACACAACCATGGAGTTACAAATAAATGGGATACTGCCAACTATGGAATGTGTCACATACCGACACGCATAATCACGAGGCTGAAAGACTGAAAACACAGTACTGGAACACTAGAACCGCGTGTAATATTATCACGATATTAAGGGACATTTAGTTATCGCTACCGGTGTTGCGGTCCACATAGGTACTGTGTTCAACTGTGTTTGTGATTGCTGTAGTCTGTATATGTGTGTGTTGAGGGTGCCGTGTGCATTTCTGTGGGACTGTAATGTGTGTGTGTGTGTGTTTGCATCGTATGTCTGTTAGTGCTAACTCGGAGGTAGATCATTACGGTAGGTGTGGTTATAGCTGGCCGTAGGCATACGGTTACCACCTGTCCCACTTTAAAAGGGACAGCCCCTCCCTGGGCAGTTGTGTCCTGACAAAAAATATTAAAAAGGGCAAATGTCCAAGATTGTAGGACATAATTATGTCCCATATATTATGTAATAGTTGCATTAAATAGTTATGCCTGTATCTAAAAAACGTAAATGTTACATGAAACATGATAAGTAGCTAAAGTGCTACAAGAATAAGTATGTATTCAGGATAAAAGTATGTGCTATCCTGTGTACTGACCGTGGGTATGTGTCAGCCTGTAAACACTGATGCTTGTCCTGCAAATGTCCCACTATGGCCATTTGAAAAGGTGGCAACCCATGCCAAAGAGGTTCAGTCACCAACACAACTGCAATGAGTGCAAATATCTGTGACAGAAATACACGGGACAGCTGTCATTTAGTAACATTCCTTTACATATCGCTGTATTTCCGGAGGTATGGAAGTATCAACCTCACCTGCATACTATATAAAAAACAATTAACAACGGCCCAATGTATAAGCCCGTAACAACCATAGTTTCAGTCTACTAACTGATATGTCTTCAATTTGGGAAGGAACCCACACACACATATGGAATATGTAGAAATGCAGTCCCCACAAACCTGTATATGCTATGTACACCCACCTACATCTCCCACACATGAAACAATAGCAATACAGACTGTAATAACATCACAAACATCCACTCACTCAATTACATCTGCAGAAGCGTTAACATACCTTGTGAGAGACACATTTGTAAAGGTGCCATGTGAAATCGTAGCTGTTGTATAATGGAACAGACGGCGATGTTACAGGTTTTGTTTGCAATAGTCCCTTATCAGACGGTTGAGATGACAGGTACATTCACATGTAGAACCACATACTCTAGCCGTCACACACAATCCACGGGGGACATGAATCCAAAATATCCATGTCTCTACAAATAGCAGTTGCAATTCCACACAACAAAACACATACAGGCCGTCTCCCCGAAGGTAGGGCAAAAGGGCAACGCCCAAGTGGAAAATTCAATTATACCCCACTGTTGCCGCGTAAGTGGTGAATGGAGTAGCTGCACAGCTGATGTGCATGTAATAATTTATTCAGGAACACCAATTGGCAGCAGGAAACCACATGTTACAGGTATCGACGTATATAAGGATGACTTGCCAGACATTCAAACCGTATGTTCATACCATAGAACCGTTTAAACAGTAAAGGTGTAAGAGAGATATTTACGAAAGTTCGGAATGCTAACAAGGTATGTAGAACACTCAGTATGTTAGTGTATGTATAGCCTGTTTTGTATTAATTAAAAGTGTCCGCAATGCATAAAGTGGGAAAAGGGATTATGTAGTGATGTCTTTCTGAGCATAGTAACGCTTGTAGAAATTGTGTGTCCTGCTGTGGGCCACAAGGTAAACATCACAGACACCACAAGGGGTGCTAAATGAGGGCTTTAAACAGAACAATTCCACACCACCCGCCGTCAGTGGTAGGGTATGTCCAACAAGTACGTGCCATAGCAGGGGATAGTATATGTTGATATACTGTCACAGTAGGCATGTGTATGGGCATATAACGACAATAACATGCCTAAGGTGGTCCTGCTGTGCAAGTATGCTTTGCATTATGGGATAATATGTAAAATATGTGTAATGTATAGTATTGTAGGTAGATATGTCAGATATTCTACACAGCACAACAGTTATATCATGCATACCAAAGGTATCGTCTATTGGCATGTACAATACACAATAACAGGATACATATGGCTTGTAGTCATGGGACACTGTAACAGCATGATAGCTAATCAAAATGGAAGAGCTACTCAATTAGCCATGCACAAAGGACATGTAATAGCTTCACAGGTTCATAGTGAGGTACTATGCTGTCTGGCAAGTCTATGTGTAAGGCCAACTACAGTGTTTACACCGGCGGCAACTCTCTAGGGTAGTGTCCTGTCTGTGAACAGCAGACCCATGTGTTACCTGCACCTCTGCACAGTACAGCCACTGCAGTGATCCTTGGCGTACATGTGCGTCTCCCATCCACCAAGTGAGGTATCTCATAAACAGTGCTACTGAGTGTCCCTGCGTGATGTACATAGGAATCATGTTCCAAAGCATGGTGAGTGTCTGGTTTGGGAATGTAACCCTCAAGCACATCCCACTCATCATTGCGTTTGTGCACATATCCATGAGCATGTTGCTCTCAGTGGCTTTTGCTTATGTCGCTTATGTGGAGTATATCCATGAATATTGTTGTGGACATGGGCCCTGTATGTTCAGCAGAGGTCACCCCTGAGTATGCAGTATGCAAATGTGTACAGTCGTGGTGTCCGTAGTTCTGCCACATATGTCAACCTTCGGAGCTCAATAATCCTCATGGTGTGTTAATATTGTGGTATGTAAAGTCATTGCTGTTCTGTAAGGTACACCCTAAATGGGGTGTTGTACCCTTGAATGTGTGTATACATCAGGAGTTTAGAGGTACAATGGGTGCCTTTGTTCCAGCTACAAACCCAGTACAGATAAGGGTGGCCACGTAGAAGGATATCCACGCCACATTGGCAATATGGTTATCAAAGGAGTGGGTGCTACATACGTGTGTACTAAGATCCCGTATAATGTCACATGTATGTAGGGGACTACCACCTATGTGATAGTCAGTGGGTGATTGGTGTAATCCAAAGGGGATGTTCATGCAACTTGTGTCATGCAGCTTGAGGCCATGTTATTGACATCAGGTATCCGTCACATTGACACCCTTATGGAGGGAGTCTGTATCAGCTGGTGGATCAATCATGGCGCCTTGCATGCAGTTGTCTGGAAACCTAGTCAGGGAAAGTCCCTCTGTGCTAGCCTGTACCTCAGGGAAGCATAAACGGAACATGAGGGGCCCTAAGAATGAGGACTGTGGTACGCCAAGTGTAACTGAAATACAGTAGGTACTACGGTATGCTACCCTCATTGTGTGGGTCCTGTCCATGAGCCACTTTGCATAACATCCTGAGACGTACGGGTCGATGTGCAGGTGGATGTGTATGTTGTCAATACCAGAATGGAGAACGGTGCTGAAAGCCAATGAGAGGACAATGTAGGCTGTGTGGACCCCCTTACCATCATCAACTACCCTGGTAACTGTATCAAAGGAGTCCACCAGGTGTAGGAGCCATGGTCTGGCCCTAACAAGTCCAACCTGGGTGGCATCAAAGGTCTGGAGCCCACCAATGTCTCTGTGAATGACTTCCATGATGATGTGCCCCATAGCCTTGCAGAACAGTCCAGTCAGGTGTATAGGGCAATAGTACCTCTGGTTCATTGTGGCGCCACCTGTGTGGAGTGTGATAACTGTTGCTGTGTGCCATTCAGGGGCCACAATGTCTGATACAAGGCTATTAGTGAATCTGGTGGCCAAGTGGGGAGACATGTCATTCTGAGGTTTGTGTAAATCACAGCCTGGGAAGTTGGACGGTCACATGGAGTCTGTGTTCCAGGCCTTAGACAGTGCAGGTTGGAACTGTGTAGTTGTGACCGCAGGGACCCCACAGTGTTCCTGCATGGATTATGGCCCTGTAGGGAGTGAGAGGGTGTAAAGTTAGCATTGATCCCATCCACCAGGATGTTGCCAACATCACTCAGTTCTGTAATGTTCCTGAGTAACCGTCGTATGTCAGAGCAGATGTAGGTATTGCCATTGACTACTGACATACCTCCATAATGCTTTGTGGTACACCCGGGAATGTGTCGCAGTAATGTTTACGTAGCTAGGTTTGGAGGATGTGATAAGGGATCCCGGAGCCCTACTGAGGCTGACCAGTGAGCTACCCCACCCATGGGATTATACTCCACTTTGCAACAGCCTCCACCTTTTGTTGTACATTATGTCCATGGAACTGGACCTCCAGAGTGGCGTCCATTATCTGGTGGGTACCATCATGGCTCTGTTTGGAATAGCATGATCCATGCAGTCGTGTAAGTGCTAATGAAGTGCAGTGGGGTATGTTTCAGCATTTGTATGTGTATTGTCCATCTGCACGGGTGTTATGACATTTACTACTGCTGTCATAAGACATCTGTAGTAGGCGTTGTAGTAATCTTGTACTGTGTATGCCGTGAAGGGTGTGGTGCCGGGATGTGGATAACAACGGTGATTAGCATATGTTAGGAAACTACCAATGAGGGGATAACCTCAAGTGTGGAACACCAGTGACATGTTGGTAATGTTCATGTCTAGGATATTGTTGGTCTTGGTGGTGGTGTGTATGGGTTGATCCAGCCAAGTGGAGGTTATGAATCCCGGACAGCGTTGGCCTAATGTGTTGGTACATGAGTAGCTATCCCAGTTAAGTGTGGGGTAGTGTCAGTCGCACATCAGTAGTACCTGTCTGAACCCTACTGTCCAGTTTACCAAGAAATGAGGGCCGGTAACCTAGGGGTATGTTGTTGAATCCATAGCATGTTACAATGTGTATAGCAGTTCTGGCCATAGTTAGTTGCACGTGGATCACCTCTGATGCATAGTGCTAAGTAACCAGCCAGGAGGTGTGTACAACATAGTGAAATATGGACACACCTCAGCCGAGGGTGTTCCGGTCCAGGTTACATGACTGAAAGGTGTGGTCTGCGTATAACCTGTCAGTGCAGGTGTGCTCTGCATAGCCTAGAGGCAGGTCCCAGTCACTGCAGAGATATTGAAGCGGTCCATTATAAGGAGTGCCTTGCCTGCATACGTCAGAGATGATGTCAAGCATTGAGTCACATGACCCCATGTTTTGCTTGCCTGTTCCCATTCTGGTGGTGAATGTTATTGGACACTGTGCAAGACAGGCAGTATAGGAGCAGCAAGAGCCTTACATGTTATCTGTACTCCCAGGGCTGACAGGTGCAGGTCATCTGTGCCAAAGCATCGTGTTTTGTTGACCATGTCATTCAAAGTGGACAGATACTGGATGCCTGTGGAATGACAGCAGAAGCATAGGCAACTGCTGAAGTGAAACAGTCAGTTGTTGTACAGTGATATCTAGTCTGGATGAATGCAGAATGCTCCCCAGGGCTTGGCCGATACCTTCTGGGCTACAAGACCGGAGAGCTATTGCATGTCCCTGCACATGTAGTCTGGGAAGTTACATCTCAGGGCAGTCACACTAACATGGAGAATGACAGTCAAATTGTACCTGGTGAGGTGTGGCATGGGTGCATAGGTTATGTTGCAGAACCAGTTACCCGACAGCTAGATGTAAGCGACTATCACCTTGTGTAGCCTGCTGAGTGGGACATCAGTGTGACCACCTACAGAGTCACCTATGACTGGTGTGTTGGGTATGTTATAACACCCTATTGGCTGTATTTGATGGGCACACATGAGTCTGTAGGCTATAAGTAATTGTTGTTGTGTTTGGTGATGGGGGCTGCCTCAGGTGCCTACACAGAGTATGGAGAGGTTGTGCAAATGTCGTACTCATACTATGTGTGGCCTGTGGTGGTGGAGATCTTGTGAGACTATGTGATGAGCGGGGTGTGTTGCAAATGTTACACATCCCCACATGAATGTCAGGTTCAGTCTGGGTTGGTGAGAGCATTACCCCCAGCATGGCTACATATGTGCATCTCCCACAGGCTGTAGTGTCGTATGTTGGGAAGTGAGCATTGACTGTGTACATGAGACAATTGCTCTGTTGCCACATGTTCGCCATATTCATCATATAGACAGGCAATAGCACTGGTACATGACACTTGGACATGCCTGTATATTCAACCATGTCTCACAAGATATGTGAGTTACATGTGTACAACAGCTGTTGTACTGTAAGCAAGCTGGAAATGTAAGGACAGACAGTGTACTTGTAAGAAATGAGTTGGAATGGGTGCTATAGTAATTAGTAGCTCATGAAGTGCTCACAAGTTCTGAACAAGTGCTGACATGAATATGCAATACAGATAGGGTGTTGGATAATATCAACCCACTGCATCCCACAAGTGGAGACGACAGTCATAATTGGAGGCACTGCACTATTACCCTGCTGAGTATGGTCTGCAAGTCTATGAACCTTTATCAATGTAGATGTTAGCAGTACAGAAGTAGATGACAGTATGGATGGTTTCACACTGCATAGCATAGCTGTGACAGGTCATAGGACATCATCACCCATACCGTGTTCCAGCTTCACTGAGTATACTAGATGTACCTTCGTATGTCACAGGAGTGTTCTACCAGTGGCCTGTTGACAAAATCAACACTACAAAAGGTGTCAGAGTGACATGTGCATATCACACCAGTGGCAGCTACAGTAAAACAGGGTTAATGTTTTGTACTCCCCCCTCATTGTAGCCCATACCACACGGACAAATGGGAGGCATCTGTGTATGTAAGGATGTGAATGGCCATGACCTAGGAGCAATAGCTGTCTCAGTGTTGTGGACAACATACAGAATGGGCTTTGTGGGTGAGGTGTGTGACATATGTGCACAATCTGACAGCTGATAATAGCATAGTCACCGCTATGTGAATAACCATGTACCTATTAACTACCACCTAGGCAGTGGTCAACATTATGGACACTGTGTAAGGGATGGTGCTGTGCAGTTCACCTCCCTGAGTTGGTGACGTCTCCAGGCCTATTAGGTAGTCATACGAGGCACCCATGTCATGACAGGGTGCCATCCATGAGCACGGAGATCATTGGACAGGCATACTCAGCACTGGGGTGACCAATATTGGATCACATATCACCTTTAAGGGGTATTGGCCATGGGTGGATGGGCGATACCAGCCTTCACAATCCTCACCTCCACTATGCAGCATGCTGACTACCTTGCATAAAGACATGTGCTACTCTGTGATGTTGGACATGCTACACTTACATATCCTGATCTTAAAGACATATGTCATGGACAGCCACCATCCTACTACAAGGATCGCCACATTCTGGACAGATCCCTGTGCCATACATCTTACATACTCCCACCATACCATACAACCCTGTCCATTAAAGCTGCACATGTCATCATCTCTATCATACATGGTGTGATGACCGCATGGTAGATGTATTATTAACTGTCTGGATCAGTAATGTGGCACTGATGCACCTCGCAGTGGCAAAATGGCTGTCGGATACAGCTAGGAAACCTTGCCCATACATGCTATAGTTGATAACCATCCCTGCGAATGACATCCGGCTAGCCATTGTCCCATGTCTATCACATGTGCAACACAGGCGATCCGTGGCAGTATGTTGAACTGCTGTACAGTGCTGTGTAGATGTATATGGCAAAACACATGCATGTAAAGGTTTCCGTACGCATGTGCGCATTGTCACTGCTCATGTCCATTAAGGCAGTGTATGTGTTGATATGTGACATATACACAGCATCAAGGTCAACAGCATTACTGTGGACACATCCAGGCATGTGCTGATAGGTAAGAACACCAGTACAGGCAAACAGACATGCCCGCATCAAGTCAGCATTCACATGGAGTATGAACAATGTAATGAGGTGACACACATATATGGTGATGATATCCAATGCATAACGGGTGTTACATGTGTGTGACACAAACATGTCAGTCATGTCAGTGTCATGATGATTTGCAAAGATAACTGTGCAGATGTACTAGATTTAATACAAATGTATGTGCAGCTGTACCTCTGTACATCTCTGTGATACTGTGACCTGTCACCATCATTATGTCTTCCAGATAATGCCTCGTTCATGCCTGCCAGCGTACAGCCGCCAGGAGGATGATGTCCTCATCCCGTACCTCCATGAGAACTACAAGGTGTTGTTCAGCCTTGTGTCACAGCAGCATGACGACCTGTGGCAGGACCTTCGCAGGAGGGTTAATGATGTGGGTGGCCATAACCGCATCTACCAGCAGGTGCGCAGACACTGCACAGACTTGATACGACATGCGAAACAGTGTGCCACTGCAATCGCCAGGGAACAAGGTGGAACAGGTTGTGGGCCACCAACCCAGCCCCCACTCACACCCACCGAGGAGCTACTGTCCAGCCTGGGGACACCCTCAGAACAGCATCCACAAACACTAGCTGCCATCGTGGAGGTGGGTGTCTCCCAACCAATGAGCCTGGAGTTGCCTGTTAAGTTACTACTGCACATATGACTATTATATCCCATTTAGTTGCATGTGTCCCTGTACAATATGTAATGTAACATCATATGCAAGGTATGTTTACACACATGCCGCATACTACAGTATGCTACCCTGTGTATGCACACATGTGCATACTATATGCTATTGTACAGGTGAATGTGTTAACATGCACAGTGCACCCTGTGGCTGTCATACAGTCATGGATAATGTTCAAACTGCTGTGTCACCCCTATACAGGTACCGGCATGCCACACAGACATCAGTCCATTGCAGGTGAGAATTTCATCAGTATCAGGCATGTTAATGCATATATCTATTCGCCATGTGGCCAGTTAACACATGTACACATGATGTCTGGTCTAGTCATGATATACAGGTCGCATCTCCCATCATTCATACTGGCTACCCATGTGCAATATATACAAACGAAATGAAACACCAACATGAAACCACAGTATCTGTCATTGCTACATGTGTGGACAGCTGTGCATACAACGATGGAGGTGTTGTTCAATGTAGGCATATGTACTATACATTGAAACAACACATGTGTGGTACACAAACAGTACCACACAGTGAGCTGGGATATGGGCAGCCCACAGGAGTCACCATTGTGTTATATACCCCTGCAATGGGTGCACACATTGTGATGTGCCATCTGACATGTCCCAGACATGTAGTGTTCTGGCTGCAATATTGTCACACTATCCCATAATACATACCCCACATACCAAACATACAACCTGTTGTCTGCATAGCCCTGTGGACGGTGACATATCTGACATCTATGGGTGTATGTCATATGGGACAACACAGACATGTGAGATAGATGGCCATCACAAACATTTGGCCAACACATATTCACACATGGCCATGGAGGATGGCCAGAGACATGTAGCCACACAGTAGATGTGATGTGTATACACCTTGTTGCACATTGTCCACACATGGTCGAACTATAGCTTTAGTTTACTGATTATACAGTTGAAGTGGTACACTGGACATCCTAAAAGCCTGTGCACAGCTAGTGGAGGTGTCACATAAGTCGACCATATAAGATGTGTTGAACATCACGACTGTGTCATAGCATGACAGTAGTCACCTGTACAGCTTCCACAGACATTGACACCACATCAGGCCACAGATACCATGCATTTCCCTTGCTGCTGTAGGACATCACCATCAGCCATGCACCTTGTGTGTGTGGTACATCAATGTCATGTGGGACATGGTGTACTAACAAGTCTGCCATGTGTGGACATGGTTGCCAGGCAGCTAAGACTCTGTAGTAGTTGTGCAGGGGTGTCATCCGTAGGTCTTCCAGTGACCTGTCACATGACACAGCATGGTTTGGTGTGTATACACCTCAGCAACGTGGGCCACAATCCACAGTTATGTCATGTGTATGCACACAGTAATGGCTATGCAATGTGTGGGTATTACACACTGTATAGCAATATAGACGCCTCATGATGCCATGCAATGGCACAGTGTCTGTACTTCACACTGTATAGCAATGTAGATGCCTCACACTACCCTTCCATGCTCATGCACATTTGCTAAACATGCATTCTATCTGTAGGGCATACAGACAACACTGCAATGTGATACCCATTACAATGCTGTACATGTGTCAGGACACCATTGTGTCAGACATGTATGCATGTCAATGCACACGTCAGCAGATTACATGTCAAGGTCACTTCAGCCATGTGTACTGTTAACCTGTGCTGGCCCACATGGTGTATCACAGGGATGCATGCTTACTACCATGATTGTGTGAACTGCATGGCTACTGATATGTCACCTGCCTGCTGTTGTGTGCAACCCAGGGAGGTATGCTAACTACCACTATTAATGTCTGAGCTGTATGCCGTCTGCTGTATCACATGCATGCTGCATGCCGTCTAGTCACATGCATGGTGTATCTGTGGGTGTGTGTCTGTGTGTGTGTGTCTGTGTGTATGTGTCTGTGTGTATGTGTCTGTGTGTGTGTCTATTGTAATGTAGATTCTTTCTTTGCATTCACAGGTGATGTAGGTGTGTTACCCTCCTGCTGTCCATCTGATGTTAGTGTCCCCACAGATACTAGCAGTGATGAAAATATGCATGAGGTACAGGCAGGGTTGTCAGGGGCTGAATCTGTGCCAGTGGTTGCCATCCCAGCTATGTCCTCCTCTTCCCCGCACACAGTTCTCATGCCAACACATACCCCATCACCAGTGGCCATAGAGGAAGGACAGTCAGCGTGTGTTAGCTTGGAACAAGAACATGTGGTGGCTACAGAAGGTGTGTCTCCACGCCATGGTGTCAGTGTAATGACTGCAGAAGTGCCACACAGGCATGTGGTCAGTGCTGCTCGTAGGAGGACCTCTGGCAGACATGCACCTGCAGGACAGAGTGCAGCAGCTGGTGTCACCAGATGCATGTTCCAGACTGTAATGGAGGCACAGGCACGTGCTGAACGGCAGAACAGAGAAGGGCAGAGGCTTCAGAGGGCTGCTATCTGTACTCTAAACAACAACATCCAGACATTGTTAAATGCTCAACAGCAGATTGCTGATGTTCTGGACAGGCGATTGGATGACATGGTCTGAATCCTTGACCATGGCATGGCAATCCGCAAGCGTGAGCTGTCTGTGCTGGAACATCTGGTAGGAGTGAGGCATAGGCCACGTGGACGTAGGCCAGCTACACCACCTAGTGCAGGTCAACGTGAATGACCCACCTCACATGGCTGCTCCCATAGTGCCGGTAGCAGTGCAGCTGTTGCTGTGCTGTCCACACCAGGACACAGCAGGCCACGTGGACATGGCCCTGGTTATTCCCAGTGGGGACACGGTTCCAGTGGACATGTGTCATCGGACAGTAGCCAATCTGTACCTCCGCCTGGTAGTGCCCGTGCAACCCCTGGCAGGCACAGGTCACGTGGCCATGGCCAGACACAGTGAACTGTACATCCTGGTCTGTACAATCTGAAGCTGTGTAGGCCTGACAAAAGGCAGAACTGTGTGCACTCATACACGCACACAACAAAAACATCTGTAGGGCACCGCAACACCCACATGCATAATGACCACACATGTCCAATCAGATCACCGGCCCTTACCCACACACATGATGTCATCCACTGGTGCAGCCTATGCCCCTGGCAAACATTATCACCCTGTGCATATGATGATGCCTGTGCCACATCCCTGTCATCCACACCATTGGTGCAGGGACATGCTCAAATGGTCTGATGCACAGGGTGAACAGAATAGTGAGAGAAGTGTATATCACATTAGTTGTGTACTGTTGACACACACCAGACATACCATGCAGTACAGGTTTATAATGCATTGTTATATGTTCACAGTATGTGTCTTGGTAACAACAGTAACAGCATGTTGGTAATGATGCCCTGGTTCCCTCCTTATGGTCTACTTGCATGTGCCAACAAGTAGCAGTGTTTGCAGTTTCCCATGTGTAAATGTGGAGTACTCACAGGCATGTATGGCAATATCAGCATGCTATACGTAGCCTCAACCTGACTGTTAGAAAGGCTACCATACCACAGATGTCCACACATCTACTGATCCAGAAGCATGTGGGCTGTTTAATAGGCTACAGTGGCTAGAGACGTGACATCCATACCAGGTCACATCACAGGTATGTTGACATGGTGTTGGGGGTTTACACAGAGGTCTGGCCGATGATAATGTTAGAGGCCACTTGATAGCATGAGGCCTCACTGTGTAGCAGTAATACCCTGTCACATTACAGAATGAGAACACACACAGACATACACAGAAACACACAGTAACATGCCCACACTCACGGGGACAACAACACTACAACACATACTCAATAGTGTTGAGGTGAGGACCCCTGCCTATGTGGTAATCACCCTCACAGTACTGTGCACCCACACGATGCAACACAGAGAATGAACATGTACAGGTAGCCAGTAAGGCTGAGACCGATGGCATCAACAGAGTAGTAGACTGCATCACTATGAGGGGTTAGGGATCCTGTCTGTTCTGTATGGTAGCATACACCCTCACTCCATGCACCAGACAGCCATACATACATACACACACACACGCACTGTGGAGTCCACAAATGTCATTCACATACAGATAGCTTACGTGTGTGATACACACACCACCCCTGCCTATGTCATGCTTTCCACACTGCAGTATGTACAGATCTCTACAACAGTGTACAGGGGTGTGTAACAATTGGGATGTATTCCCCACCATATGTGGCATATATGGTTATACATGCAAACACACATGGCAGTACTGTGAATGATACACCTGCTATATGATGATACGTCTGACAGACATGCAGCAGTATTGGCCACATTATGTGTACCAACGCTATCTTCGGCAATTGTGCTGCTATATGCACATGGGAGGATGTAAGTGTTACAGGTGTCAAGTGACTTACAGTCAGTAACACCCTGACCGCTGTGTAGGTTTTATGTCTTCACCGTCAAGTAACAGTAACATAGCATACTGTTTGCACATGTAATGGTAGGATGGCTTTGTGACACACCTGTGAGCCGTCCTCAGCAAGCATCCATCTGCAAAGGTGGATCACCACTTTATGTACACACATCCATCCATACCTGATGTACATCCTACGGTACTGTCAGTATTTCACCATATACAGGTGTCAATGATGGGGCTGCATTGCAACTGCATGTTGTAGTTAGGCACAGATTAATTACATACATCAGCTACTGCACATGCATGGTAGCTGCATGCACACCACTACATGTACATGTGTGTTGGTCCTACATGCCTGTCATGTAGCCATGTTTGTATGCATTGCAATTGGTGGACATGTGTAATGACATACATAACACATGGCTGTTGTATGATAAGATGGGTGTCATGGGTAACTAGTACAGAGAGAATGTTTCTTCGGTCAACATTGCTAACAGTACATGAGGTAGCATTCAACAGCCATGGACCTACCTTCCATGTGCATGCGTGTGATTGCTGTAGCCACTTGTCTGCACGGAGGACAGCAAAAGCTATGCTATGTACATATGTGTTGTGTGTGTGTGTGTGTGTGTGTGTGTGTGTGTGTGTGTGTGTGTGTGTGTGGTCCATGCACATATCCACTGCGATTACATGTATGTCATATCCAAACATGTGTGTTCTCTGGTATACAGCGACAGTCATCTGTCACAGCTGTGTAAGACCCAGGGCCCCTGTTATGTGTAGAGCCGACCTGGTTATGTACAGTGGTATCATTGCATTGCATAACACATGATGGAACCCTGTCAGTACATGTGTAGTCTGCACAGTTGCTGTAGACCTACATACAGTCCAGTGGTTATGAGTCACACGGTGTTGTGGTAATGTATGGATGTGTGTTGCTGGTCCAAGGACATGGTGATGTCTGAGGGCTACATAGTAGAATGCGGCATTTACCTCTGTGATCTGCACGTGAGACATCTGTGATGGCTCTTGAGTGTGTACTGGTCAGTACATGTGAGTGGCCTTCATGTACGTGGGGACAGTAATGCCATACTGTGCCCTTCCATGATTAGAATCCATGTGCATGCAAGACAGCCCTTTGCTACTGCTAAGTGTGTGAGCATGCCCAGTATGCCATTGTGTAGATGGACACACAGTACATTCCAAACTGTGCCCTTCCATGTTTAGAATCCGTGTGCATGCAAGATAGCCCTTCGCTTCTACTAAGTGTGTGAGCATGCCCAGTACGCCATTGTGTAGATGGACACACAGTACATTCCAAATGGACATGTGATACTAAGTGTGTGAGCATGCCCAGTGACACCTTGTGTTGGTGATGTGCCTCTGTGTATGGGCATGGCCATTGACATCCTGTAAAGCGATGGTGGTCACCCAGGCAACAGATGTCCATACCCCACGTCAGGATGGATTCCTACATTGAACACACTGGTTGACAGTCTTGAAGGGTGTACTGTCTGTGGCGCGTCTCGTATCTATGTAGTGTTGTAATAGTGCTCCATAGATAGGCAGTTGTCCCGCTCACACCACTGCCATGTGTCTGTCTACGTCTACCTTGGGACAGTAATATGCTTTTAGACTGTTCACTCTCTGTACATTCCCTATCGTCATCTTTGCCTTTGCGGATGATGTCATCCACCTAGAAGTATGCCTCTGTGTGTTCCAGTATTCTAGGTAGCGCGTTCTGTAACTGCGTAATGCTGTAGTGTGATAAGGTAGTTAGGTGTATGTTCGACTCCCAGTCCTGCCAAGTGTGTGTGTGTGTGTGTGTGTGTGTTTCCAGCTGCCTGGGGACAGAGTAATGCTTTTAGATGGCTCACTCCACATACATTCCCTATCAGCGTCTTTGCTTTGTGGATGATGTCATCCACCTAGAAGTATGCCTCTGGGAGTGCTGTGTTCCAGTAATCTCAGTAGCACATTCTGTAACTGTGTAATGTTGTAGTGTGATAAGGTAGTTAGGTGTATGTTCAACTCCCAACCCTGCCAAGTGTGTGTATTTCCAGCTGCCTGGGGACAGAGTAATGCTTTTAGATGGCTCACTCCACATACATTCCCTATCGACGTCTTTGCCTTTGCGGACGATGTCATCCACCTAGAAGTATGCTTCTGGGAGTACTGTGTTCCAGTAATCTCAATAGCGCATTCTGTAACTGCATAATGCTGTAGTGTGATAAGGTAGCTAGGTGTATGTTCGACTCCCAGCCCTGCCAAATGTATGTGTCTGTGTGTGTGTGTTTCCAGCTGCCTGGGGACAGAGTAATGCTTTTAGACGGCTCACTCCCCCTACATTCCCTATTGGCGTCTTTGCCTTTGCGGATGATGTCATCCACCTAGATGTATGCCTGTGGGAGTGCTGTGATGCTGGAACTCGGTAGTGAGTTCTGTTACTGCATAATGCTGTAGTGTGGTAGACTGGACAGGTAGGTGCTCAATTCCAAGGCATGGCAGGTGTGTGTTTGGCAGTTATACCGTATGTGTTGGTATCTGTGGGTGGCCAGCTGCGGGATGTGTTCAGTGTGTTTTGTTGCTAACCTATATAGTGTCCACAGCCCGCATATTCTGCCAAGACACTGGGCAGGATTCACGAAGCCTCCATGTAAGAGTTATAACTCATACACGGAGGCTGCAGTTAAACGGAGTGATGTCAGCATGCTTTGCATATTCATGAGAGCATGCTGAATCACACTTAAGGCTAACACGGTCCGTGTAAGACAGTAGGGGGCATGTCTGTAGGCCGAGCCCTGTAAGCGGACACGCCCCCAGAAGAGGAAAAGTTCCCAAAGTAAACACCCACGACAGAGTCCATGGAAATGTGAATAAACAGAACACAACACATGCCCCCACAGACTATGAACAGAAAACATATAAATAAACATGTTATATATATTTTTTAAATTGTAAAAATGTTTAACCGTGAGTGCGCTGTTTGCGGAGGCGTGCCCGTAAGCAGCTACAGTTAGCAGTCAGTGGGAAAGCATATAAGAACTAAATATGCAAAATAAGCCAGGAAGCAATAGCGTAGAGGTAGAGATGTTGGCTGAAGAGCAGGCATTCATGGTTCGAGCCCCCACAACACCAATTTTTTATTCTTAGCAAAATAAGCAGGAAACAAGTCCCTGACAAATATGTACACATAAAACCACATTTTATGTAAAATGTAATGAAATAGCCCATTTATATTGAAGAAATGTGAGGTAACAAAAGAATAAAAAATGCCAGATGTGCCCATAGCTGAGCTACAGTTTAACAGGGTGAGTGCATCTGCACGTAGATGAGCAGTGGTTTAACTGGTGCAAAATGAGTGCCCGTAGCTGAGCAGTGATTTAACATGCTAAATCAATGTGCCCCTAACTGAGCTGAGCGTAATATGCATACCCCATTTGCGCGGAGCTGCGCACCACGCAAACAAGCTAACCGACGGGCAACGTTGAGCAAGCCGTATCAAAACTGCCTTTACACAGACACACCCCTCAGCATGTCTAGACAGTCATGAAAAATAAAAAGCAGTGGCAAGGTTCAAACCCAGGATACTATACGCCATAGTCAAGGTACCAAACCACTAAGCCATGACAGCAGTACCTAGAAATGCAATAATAGCTAATATATAGGAATGAATACAAACTGGAGCATGACAATGCAGGTTTACTGAAGTTGATACAATTCCAAAATGGCCAATCACAGATATGTGCGGGAAAAACAGACTATATAAGCCCCATAGGCGGGAATACACAGCATAAGCGATTGTAGAACTGACCTGCAGGCAGAATGACAGGAGTAGGAGAGGGTAGTTGCTTTCGAGCACAGAGGTGGGGTGTTGAGGAGTCCAGGTACATGGTCTGGCTCCTAGTCCACAATCATGAGGCCCAACTCATGCAGGGCCAGGTCCTCTGGGGAGCATACAGGGCCGAGGCGTGGGACCGGTTGGCTCATGATCTCACCAGTGCCACAGGGATTCCAAGGACTGGTGAGCAGGTCCGTCACCACCATGCGGACCTGAAGAAACGCAAGCAGGACCAACTAACCCTTTGGATCCAGGAGGCCTGGCAAACACCCAACGCCCCACTACTGAGTAAATTACATTTAATTATGTATGTAAGAAATTAAACTAGCTGATATTATGGAGATGTGTATTCCAATATTACTTCATTTATATTACAGCTGCAGGTGTCCGTTCTGCGAACCGCAGAGCCTATGGCAATAGGCTGGTGTGGTTGCGCCACCAGGCAGGTCAGTAATACATTACCAGTAACTGTAAAGAAATATAAAAATATGACAGTCAGCAAAAGAGTGCAGTGTAGTCAGTAAGGAATAAAATGTGCAAGTAACAGTGTGAAAGTGTCTGCAAGTATTGCTTGATTACAAAAGTGTGTTTCAGCCTGTAAGTTAAACCAAAAAATGAAACTGTCTGACATATATTCTGAAATAAAAATGCCCTACCTGTAAGAAAATAGTACACAACCTGCAGCAGGCTGAAAAGTATAGCTGCAGAAGATGATGAAATCACATGTGTGAAATATATCCCTGTTGAAATACTGAAACATGACAGAAGTGAGACTGCTGGAAAGGATTGTAATAACTACAGGTAAAACATGTCAATAAAGCCTAGAAGTAAGTACCATCCTGAATAGTAAAATGAAAGCAAGTGAGAGAGTGTGAGAAAGTGTCATGAATCCAGCAATACAGTAGTAATAACCCCTGAATAAAGTATACTGCAGGCAGGACAGAATGAAATGCATGTGAGAATCAAAACCAAACAGCGAAATCTGTTCAAAGTGTTGCTGCATCTGGAATGTGTATCCCAAAATCTGGATATGTTGCTCTCAGTCTGCAATATGCAGATAGGATGATTGTCTGATATACCAAACATCCACACTTGTCTACAGCTACATAAAGCAAATGTAGCAGGATGATGTAGCTGAACAAAGCTAGATATGAATGTGTATGAAGAACAATAAAATGTATATTGATGTTGCAGTAACAGTCCTATCACCAAGTTGAAATAGTTATCATATAGGAAACTGTAGTTAGAACAGTAGTATATATATATATATAACTGTAGCTATTAGAAATGTACAACATATGTATTGGTATTTGAAGGTGTTAATATTATTTTCTTCACCCCACCCTATAACCACATATAACCCATTCCACGTGAAAATGGTATGTGCAATCACAATTAACACCCCTGGATGTTTGTCCTGTTGGGTCATATATATTTGCATGTCCGTTGATGCATCTGCCCTGTTCATACATCCAAACCTGATGGCCTGTTGCCATCAATTAACCCTGCATGTTATTGGACTGTGTATTTCTGTTCAAATTATGCATGTGTTATGCACGCTGTTCAATGGTGTGAATATCTGGGTGTTTTGTTAATGGGAATACTAATGCATGCTGTTACAACTAATTGTGAATGGTATTATATGTCACTAACCCAAACTGTCATGACATAATGCAAAACATAGGACGACAGGGAAGGCGGGTTCCAGCGGACCCACCTCTCCCACCTCAGCTGGCGAGTGCACCTGGCACTAGTGCCGATTCCGGACCCTCCTCTGGTGGCCCTGTGCCACCTGCGGGTGGAAGCGCTGCAGGGGATGGGGCTCGCCCCCCCTCCGCAAGTGTGGCCGGAGGAGAACCACCACTCACCCTCCGTAGCGTCCGGACTGTGGTGCGTAGGGAGATTCGGGACTCTGTTTTCGAGCCCCTACGCCAGCTTGAGGCACGGGTGGCGCAACTAATGGGCATTCCTGTTGCCCGGCCTACACATCCCCCAGCACAGCACCGTCCTGGGCAGTGAAGGAACAGTGGCAACTGCCTATGGGTGGGGATATCAGTTCCACTGTTGCCATCTGTGGGCTCATGGGCTCTGGATATCCAAACCTCCGTCCCGGTCAATTGTGTAACCCCCCCCCACACGTGTCATACACCGCCCCTGTATGCGTCTTGTTTGTCTTGTCTGTTTACCTACCCAACCTACCTCCCCAGCTGTACCAACTTCCTTGACCTGACAAACCACTCTCACCTGAAAAAAAAAAAAAAAAGGGCACTCTGTACCCACAAAAAAATTACGCCCCATACATAGCTGCCCATTCCACACACATGTCTGCTGGACATGGAATCTATCAATTACAATTGGCTGTACAACAAGTATTATTGTTGTCCTGACACCTCTCTCAGGGGTGGAAGGTTTCAAATGTCACACCAAATTACATACATATGCACAGCTGTTGCTGATGAAGAAATGGGCAGCTATGGGCCTTACCTACATCCCTCCTGCAAATCCCAAGCTTGTTTCCCTACTGTCTTACCCTCTTTGTGACCCCTTTTCACCACTTTCCTGTCTCCCCATTTTCTTTTCTTTCAAAGAAAATAGCGCGGGTGTGCGCCAGAGTAAGCACCGTTAAGCGGTTGTAAGCAGGTGTGCGCTTGTGTGTGCGGAGCTAGCCGCCAGTGCGCATGCGTGAGCTCCACGCAAACCAGTGCTAACCCGGTTACAACTGCTTAAAAGTGCCTTAGTCACTTTGATTGACAAGTCCTGTACTCAGTTCAAAAGCAAAATAAAATCCCACTGTCAGTCCCGAACCCAGGACCTTGGAAACACTAGTCTGTATGACCTACCACTAAGCCATGACTCTTATACAAGAACATTGTGCTAAAATAAATATAACATGTAATAGTAGGGATGAATGTAAAGGGAATATAGGATGTGTAGTACACAAAGCATGTCATTTAAAATTACTGTCAAAACTACTGGATTTCCATAATAGTAGTGTGTGAACACAAACAGCCATGCTAGTTGGTAGCTTGGAGATAATAATGTAAGTTAAAGTACATATATAAATGTATGTATATGTACATATATATATATAAATATATATCTATATATAGTTGTAGGAGTCATTGTGCATACACACTTGCTACAGGGAACATGAGAGAGGAATGGAGAAATGTGAATATACAACACAGCCTGAATCATGAGAGAGATACTAACCTTTACACTCACAGAACACTGTCCACAGCATACCAGCATGGTCCCCACCCTTACAATCTGAAAGGGCAATGCCTATCCCACATACCCTTTTATAGCACTGACCTGAAATCACAGTGAGAACTGCAATCAGTACACAACTGGCTGTATGCAATTAGCAAATGCTGGCTTACAATTGGTGCAGAGGCCATCACATGGACCTATGCAGATACCTACTAAAGCATCCAGTGCTAACACTCCACACATGCAATACATTCATTGCACTGTCTGGAAGCCGACAGAGGGAGAGCGAGAGAGAGAGAGAGAGAGAGAGAGACCAAAAAAAAAAAAAAATTATACACTGTGACTCTGTCACCCGAAGCTGTCAGCAGTGACAGTAGCAGCAGCAAGCAGAAGCAGTGGTAACGCAACCAGCTGCGACAAACACAGGTAATGCAAAGTAGCAGGTTAATAGTGTGCATACTGTGAACGCTCCAAGTGTGTCATAGGTCTGTATCTATAGGTATGTCCATGTGATATGTTGTGTGTACGTAGTTCCACCAAAAGGGGATGACCATACATTACATGTCAATCAGTCTTAGGCCATGATCCTGGCAGCAGTTGTCTGTGCGTTGCCCCAGCAATGGCTGTAGTGACTGCTTTGAAAGGTCAGCCAGGTTCAAAAGGCAGGATCAGCCCATCACAAAGGCACACTGGCTGGGAACAAGTGTCTGCAGGTACCCGATATCACTGCATATGCATCCCATACTGCATAATTCCATGGCTTAGCAGACCAGGCCGGTTATGCATATGATGTGGTAGTTCCCAGGGTCAGTCGAGGTGCCTCCTTAGTGGTGTGGGACCACTGTCGCTGTATGCCACTGTCCAGGTACATATCCTGTAGTATGGCCAAGATAAATTATCAGTGTTATATGCTTTTGTATGTCCTCTCGGAGTGCAGGTAACACACATCCAGGGATACCATGAGGTCACAGTGATGCTGTGTGTTCTTCTCTGCTGAGGGCAGCCCTCACCTGGACATGTGAGATGATAGGGAGGTTACATGCAGCTGTGATAAATATTTCAACTGGTGGGGGAGAAGGAGGGGGGATACGTGCACCGAACATGTCTGCAAGATTGTTGCCAATATCCATGTGTTTGGTGAATGTTAAGTAGGTGTGTATTAACACAGAGCATATCTGAGGCATGTGGTCCATATGTGTAACATAACTGAAGAAGGCCTTGTGGTCATCCATAGTGTTTGTGGCCATTTCCCTCCCAGAGTAGGCCGTGGCCGTTGTTATGATGGACCGTAGAATAGTACCAGTGCTGACCACAGATGCCTTCCCTTAATGTGAATGTGTTCTGTCCTGCAGTAGCCTCCTGCTATTGTTATACAATCTGCCTCTGTCTGGGGTCCACCGGACAGGATGCCTAACCTTTGTGCATAGGGTCTGGGTTAGAAATGTGTGTGCAAGTTCCATGCAATCTGTGGCATGTCCGTGGTAAGCATTTGCAAAGGAGTCAGCAGTGTGGCTTGTGGCTTCCACTGGCCCAGTGTGCTGCATGGATACCATCTCAGTCCCAGCAAGTGAATAACTGTCTAATCACATACATATCAAAGTAGTCTACTGTGCTGGTGGTGGGATATGTATATCCAGGCCGAGTAACTTCTGCCAACATCACAGTAGTGGACGGCATCCCACATACAGTACCTTGGGATGAACCCCCAGAGTGAGGTTGTGCATTGCACCTGTCAGTGTGTGCTGACCGATGGGGCATGCTACTATGTTGTGTGGAATGTGGCAGGTATTGTTGCACAGGTGTTGGCTGAGCACTGATATCTGGCCATGTACCTGTGTATCCACCACACACATACATGCACCATATGGGAGTAGTAGTATATCACTACACATGAGTATCATGTATAGTATGTGTGCCATATATTGCTGACATGGTCTGCTGATATCCTGTTTGTGTTCTCTTCCAGGGAGATGGCGCGTCAGCGTAACCCCACCTACTCTGTGACGGAAGACGAGGAGATCCACCAGAGCCTGGTGCGGGAGTATGACATCCTGTTTTCCTGCACCAGTCAGAATCAGCAGGAGAGGGCTGCACTGTGGCAAGACCTTGTCCGTAGGGTAAATGATATTGGCACACATAACAGGACATATGAGCAGGTACGACATCACTGCAGTGATTTAATCCGAAGTGTCCGTCAGCGTGCATCAGATATCCACAGGCAACAGGTTGCTACAGGAGGTGGGGTGGCCACACATCCCCCCCTCACCAGACTGGAGGGGCTACTCCTAAGTGTTGTGGCTCCAGCCCCAGAACACCTACAGCAGTACACCTGCATTATGATGGAGGCTGGTTCCACACAGCAGCACGACATGGAGCGTGCAGGTAATATGCCATATGTACACTTGACTGTTCTGTACACTGTATCATATGCAATATCAATGGCACAGTTGTGCCCACTGACATTAATCTCATAATTTCTGCAGGTCCCTCCGGGGTTACAGCAAGGCAGGCCATCCATGCTGGTGGGTGTGTTTAACATAACCTATAATAGTCCTGATAATGCTAGTAACAGTAGTGTAACTCAGTAGTGCTCTGTGTGTATACTGTGGGGTGTGCATGTGTGCATGTGTGCAGGTGTGCCTGTGCCCATGTGTGCATGTGTGCATGTGTGCAGGTGTGCCTGTGTCCACGTGTGCATGTGTGCATGTGTGCCTGTGTCCACGTGTGCATGTGTACATATGTGCATGTGTGCCTGTGTCCACGTGTGCATGTGTGCATGCGTGCATGTGTACACGTGACCACGTGTGCATGTGTGTATGTGCCCATGTGTGCATGTGACCATGTGTGCATGTGTCCATGTGTGCATGTGTCCACGTGTGCATGTGTGCATGTGTGCATGTGTCCACGTGTGCATGTGTCCACGTGTGCATGTCTGCATGTGTGCCTGTGTGCATGTGTGCATGTGTGCCTGTGTGCATGTGTCCACGTGTGCATGTCTGCATGTGTGCCTGTGTCCATGTGTGCGTGTGTGCCTGTGTCCACGTGTGCATGTGTGCATGTGTCCATGTGTGCATGTGTGCATGTGTGTAGATGTGCATCACTGGTAACAATGTCTGGAGACTGTAAACTGTGTTTCCTGTCTTCCTCCCACAGGTTCTGGGGCTGCTCTGGTGACCTGCAGCAGGGAACCTGAATCCTGTGCCACGGCTACTGACAATGATGATATTTGTGTAATGGTACAGGAAGGTGTGTCAGGGTCCACCATTGGTCAGCCAATTGACAGTACACAGCTGTCAACCCCATCATTGCGCACAGTCATCCTGCCAGTACATCCTTTGTCACCATTGTCTCTAGGTGATGGACAGGATACAGTGGGCATAGACCAGGGTAATGTGGTACCTGTGGCACATGCGTCCCCACACAGCAGCCATGGGCAGGGTCTTCCGATGGTACCACACAGACAGCTGCCCATGGGTTCTTGTGGGAGCATCCGTGGGCATACTGCCTCTGGCCGACGTGCCCAAAGAGGTCTGTCAACCTCAGCTATGTTTCGGACTGTCATGCAGGCACAGTCACGTATGGAAAGGTACACCAGACAGGGTCTGAGAGAGCTGAGAGCATGTCGCACAGCCATGACAGACAGTATGCGTGACATTGCCGATGCTATCCGTAACTTCACCGATGTCATAGACAGACATTGTGGGGACATATTACAGCAGTTCCACAACCAGATGTCCATGAGCCAGGGCAATGGTGGGCGTTTGCGGCATCGACGTGGCTGTATGCTCGTAGCAGCAGCAGCTGGCAGTCGGCGCGGATGACAACAGGCTCGCGCACACCCCCATAGTGCCAGCAGCAGCCCCAGCAATGCTGGGTCTGTGCTGTCATCGGAACACCCCAGGAGACCACGTGCACGTGGCTCTGGACAGTCCCAACAGGGACTTGTGTCCAGTCAACACACTCCCGCTTCTGATGACAGTACCCAGTCTGGCTTAGTACTGGATATGGTCCGTAGCACCCCTGCCAGGCACAGGTACCGTGTCCGTGCACACAGACACTGATCTGTATGACCTGCCAGGTGCAGTCTGTGGCTGTCCACAAACCCCTGTATATGGCAGCCATGAGGTGGAACTGTGTGCGTGCATACACACATGCAAAATGTTAACACCTAGGGCGACCACATACACGCACACACTGCACCAACACTGCCCCACCCTGTACTGCTGCCCCTCACCAACACACATACACACACATGTCAATTGGTGGTATCAGTGGCTGACTCAGGCATACCTAATCCACACCCTGTGCATATGATGACACTGTGCCACCTCCTGCAATCTCCAACATCATTGCGGGAACAGGTAAACACGTTGCTGATGCACAGGGTGACTACATAGAAGTGTATTAGTAGTATCATGTTGGTAACAGTACAGTGTGCTGCTATGACTGTGTGTTTATCCCAGCATGCCTGCTGCAGTAACTGTATGAATGTCCTGAATTGTTATCTGCACCCATAGTACATACCAAAGTATAACAGCTGCACATAATTGCATGCCGGTGGTAAGGTTGCCAACAGATAGCCGCATACATGGGTAGCACAGGAGGAAAGCTAATGCAAGTCGTGATATGCAATGGTGGACATGTACAGTAATGGTGTCAAGTTGCCCACAACGACTATGCCATGTGGATGTTTGTGCATGTAGATATGTGTGCAGTACCAATGTAATCCAAATCACAAATAACTATGACCTAATATCAGTTCTACCATGGGCATCTGCTCTGTGTATTCCTGGGTACATGTTGATAGTGCCTACATATTTGCATTGTTACTTACTGTTATTGTTACCCCTTCTTTGTTGTACAATGCACTACTTCCAGCCCTGTTTACTGTAGCTTTGTTTGCATGCATGTTCGCTTGGGGTTCCCTGGAACACTGCTTACACCTGCAATGCAGAGTTACAGTGCTTCTGTAGACTTCTAGTGACATCTGCATAGCGTGCGATCATTATGTCAACTTTCCACATGACAGAACGTCACTGTCTGTCCTGTACGCATGTACGTTGCCTGTGACACATTGCACATGTCTTACCTGGCATTTACCCACATGTGCAGTCACATATGTCAGTGCTATGAAACAGTAGCGGTACACCCACACATACACACCTTCAGTATGTTGTTCTCCATTGGCCCTATGTGTTGGTACTCACCATGGCAATCACACTACTAGGGTAGCATGTGCAAAGGTAACCTGTGAATCGCCTCTATGGTCCAGTTGTGGTTTATGTGAGTCATGTGTCAATGTCACAGCTGCCACATATATGCAGTCAGCCATCACCCTTGGCCAGGAACGTACAACACATGTGTGGGATGCCACCACACAGCCAATCTGGGGTCTGGGCTCTCTGAACCCAGTAATGCCATACCCTGTCAGGTGGCATGTCATATATACTACATCCTAGACAAACGTCAACCCCAATCCCTGCTGCTACTATTGATAATACCCCTGAAGATGTTCCTGATAGTTTTGACCAATTCTTTACTGAGACATTTCAGGCCCTAGCTAGCCATCTACCTCCTAGCTCCCCTGGTCCTGAAAGTAGCACCCCTAGAAACCTACTTGCGTTCAGCTGCCAACCAGTCGCCACTTCACTTCTCCATACCTTGATTGAAACAGTGAAACCCACTACAACTGATCAACTCCCTGCCGAGTACCTATCAAAATCAGATGATGCTATTGCTTACCCCGTCTCAAAGGTAATCAAATGAACCATGGTAGAATCTAAATTTCCCACCATCTGGAAAATGTCATATGTAATCCCACTTCACAAAGGAGGCAGCTCTACTGAATTCTCCAATTATAGGCCAATAGCTATACTCTCTCCACTTGCAAAGATTATGGAAACTTTAGTCATAGACAATTCATGCACCACCTAATCCAAACTCGCCTTATGGCAGACACTCAGCATGGCTTCCGTCCTCATCACAGCACTACTTCAGGCCTCCTAGCCTTTACTAACACCATAAACCATACTTTCAACACTAATTATATATCCTCAGCCCTCTTTTTGGATCTTTCCAAGGCATACGATATGGTTGATCACCAACTTGTAATCCACACCCTGCAAACATTCTGTCTAGATACTGGAGCCTTCCAATGGTTTCAATCCTACCTGCATGGTCGACAGCAGGCTGGCCTGTGGCAGAACAAACTCTCTAACCTTCTACCTAACACCCTCAGAGTACCACAAGGCTCTATACTAGGGCCCTTGCTGTTCTCCATCTTCATTAACGACCTTTATACTGTCATCCCAAAAGTCAGCTGTATCCAATATGCTGAAGACTCTACTCTGATCTGCTCAGCCACATCTCCAGTAGAGTTATGGTCAGCTACCCAGACCACCTTTAATACAATAGAAAACTGGCTTTCTGAACATTGTCTGATCCTAAATCCCAAATAAACTAAACTGCTGTTATTTCACCAACCGTGGGTCTACGCTTTCACCGTTACCATAACATCAACTGATGGCACAATAATCTCCCCTGACCCATCTACTAAACTATTAGGTGTCATCATAGACAATAATCTCAAATGTGACCTACATGTTAACCAAATTATCAAAGCCAGCAATAGAAAACTAGGGTCACTTTACAGAATTAAAGCCTTCCTAGCCCCTCCAGCTAAAGGTGCCATAGCTCACTCACACCTTGTTTCAACCCTTCTGTATGCATCCCTCTACTCTCGAATATGAACAAGACTGTCCTTAACAAACACTCAATTTGCTACAACCACATTGCCAGGTTTGCCACTGGGCTGCCTTTTAGGACACATCCTTGCATCAATCTAAATCAGCTTGGTTGGCTTGCAATACCCAGCCTAATACAGTATAACCAACTGATTATGGCCTATAAAATCCTCTATAATCCAGACAATACTCCTGCACTTCAAATATTATCACCCCCTATAACAATCCTAGACCGCTTCGATCCTCTAACAAACTACTAATTCAGACTAGCAAATTTAATAACACAGCCAGTGATTCTCTCTTTGCAAACTCTGTAAGTAGATCCTGGAACTCACTTCCAGATGATATTACCCTACTGTCCACCTTAGGTCAATTTAACACTAGACTCAAACAACATTTGTCACTTAACTGGCTATGTCAATGTATCAAGCCTGGCTAACTCGAATGTGTAAAATCTGTGAACCACTTTACTGTGTAATTTAATTTAATCCTGACTTGTGCTCAGGACTAACATTAACCTGTGGAACATGTTTAACTTGCTTACTTATGTAATCTCTGTAAATAATCTGTTTGTAATATGTAATGCTGGTATTATGTAATGCTGTATCAGCTATCCTCGTAGCTTGTCTCCCCGGGCCTCCCCTGGAAATGGACATGCATCCAGTCGGACTATCCCAGTCAACAAATGTAGGATAAATAAATAAATAACTAAAATATATTACAGTGACTACAATACAAGTCAGACATTGACACGCACTGACAGCATGCTGAACACACTGGGGCATACGTGGGGACTCAGAATAGCAGCCTGCCTGGGCATCACACACCTCCGCAGCTGGCACACAGGCATATGCTCCATCAGAACAGAGCACATGCCACACATGGCACACACATCCCCTGTGCCACACACTCACAGCCTGTAGGGATACACAACACACCTGCTACAGACCTGTCAGGTACCTGTCTTGTGTGCTGCACTGGGGTCCCGCTCAACAGGCTGTATCTGGTGAAGGTCACAGTGATATGCCTCAGGGGCACTATGGTCCACCACAGAACACATGCATACAGGTCAGTCAGAGGCATGGACACATATGACTCACTCATTGATCATGCCAGTATGGCTGCCTGAGACATACCTCCCTGGACTACATGATAGGGAACATAGAATGGATCTCTCAGCATGTGGCACAGACCAGTATGAGCCTGATGTTGGTTGCCAACATACCCTCACCAGGTATGCTACCACTATATGTGGGAAGGGTGTTGTATGTCTACATTATGCTCAGTCTCCACTGTCATTCATAGGGTATCCACTGGCTGTCAACATGTGCTTACATGCTAGGGAAGCCACAATGATGTGCAAGGGTCATCTTGCACGTGACATCCATGGCCCGATGTATAATGGCAAAGCTCCTTGGTACACACATACTGCCTTATGCTGCAGGACATGGTTTACATAGCTACCTCCGTGGGTATCACACAGGTTAGGACACTAACAGTGCTGCTACACAACAACAGCAGTGTACACTGGAAGATGCATGCACCAGACACTGTCCGCAGCATGGTGAACTGCAATGTCTGTGCAGTACCAGATTTATGATTCATGGCTCACAGGTGTTACCCATCACTGACAGGTTATGCCCCATACCATGCCTGTCATCCCCTACACATGTAACACACATGGATAGGGGGGTGGTATCCCAAGGTACCACAGATACACACACCTCCAGGTTGTTGGCACAGCACAAAGCATCAGGGCCTAATCATGTGCAGCTAACAGTATGTCAGACTGCCATCTGGTTCATAGCCTGGCACACACAACCCTCCCATACACAGGAAGATCACCTATCCTCCATAACAACACTATGACAGTCTCAAGAACTGTGTTTATATGGCTGGACTGCATCCAGCCAAACATTGTGCGTGAGCATTACTGTAGCTACAACACACTAGTTGAAGGGTTCACAGCATGTGGTCACTGAATTGCAGTGGAATGACATGATACCACTACCACAACAGGAGGGAACATGCAGCACCTGTACATCGACTACATGTACACTATATGGCCCAGACCAGATGTGTATCCCCTGCTGTAGGTATTTCACCATATACACCCACACTGTATAGAGACATACCACGTGCGGACCCTGCACAGTAAGACACAGTCATATTGGTATACATTGCAAATACCATTTATCCACTCGAGGCATGTGTCAGACATGGTAACTACTGCAGGTCACAGGTATTTATGTGTATGTGTCACACACATACATCATGTGTGCAATGCCATTGCTGGTTTAGGCAATGGCATGCATTGTTATGTACAAAGACCCACACAAGGTCATACTGTGTGACACAACCACACGTGGCAGTTGTGGGTTACCAAAACATACCTATCTGTACTCTGACAATGGTAATAGACACAGTAGCAGAGCGCACTATTGGCATTACTAGCCAACTAGCCCTGTTTGGCTGTGCTGATAGTGTGGTGACATCCCCTGTGTTTACTGGGGGAGTATGCAGCATCTGGTGTATTGTAGTATTTGTCAAAAGGATCTGTTCCCTCACACTTGCATTTACACACACCCTACTACCCCCACACACACACTTGCTATTTGCAGGATTCATTCCCCTCCCTAACTAAGTCATGACACGTGAGAGAGACGCATTAGTGAAGCGCACTATTCGGTTTACTAGATAGTTCCTCTTCTCTGGCTGTACTTATAGGGTGCTGACAACATCAGTATTTTGAAAGGGTAATTTGCATCAGGTAGTGTGATCTCCTGATTGCCAAAACTAACATGTTTTTTATACGGAAATGCACACACACAAACTCTCCACATCCAAACACACACACAAGCCATTTACAGGTTTCAAACTCCTACCTAACTACATTACGATACTTGGGAGAGACGCATTAGCAGAGCGCGCTATTCACATTACTGGGAGACTTTCCGTCTCCTGCTGTACTTATAGGGTGCTGACATCATCTGTGTTTAGAAAGGGGAGTGTGCATCCTGTAGTGTGTTCTCCCAGTTGCCAAAAGGGACATTTCCCTCACACATAACTGCACACACACTAACCCCCCTCATCCAAACACACACACTTGCAGGATTCAAACCACTCCCTAACTATGTTATGACACTCGAGACGGATGCATCAGCAGAGCGCGCTATTCGCATTACTGGGGGGGGGGCTTCCCTTCTCCTGCTGTACTTATAGGGTGCTGACATCATCTGTGTTTAGAAAGGGGAGTGTGCATCCTGTAGTGTGTTCTCCCAGTTGCCAAAAGGGACATTTCCCTCACACATAATTGCACACACACTAAACCCCCTCATCCAAACACACACACTTGCAGGATTCTAAACACTACCAAACTATGTTATGACACTCAAGACGGACGCATTAGCAGAGCGCGCTATTCGCATTAGTGGGAGGCTTTCCTTCTCCTGCTGTACTCATAGGGTGCTGACATCATCTGTGTTTAGAAAGGGGAGTGTGCATCCTGTAGTGTGTTCTCCCAGTTGCCAAAAGGGACATTTCCCTCACACAAAATTGCACACACACTAACCCCCCTCATCCAAACACACACACTTGCCATTTGCAGGATTCAAACCACTCCCCTATGTTATGACACTCGAGACGGACACATTAGCGGAACGTGCTATTCACATTACTGGGAGGCTTTCCTTCTCCTGCTTGTACTTATAGGGTGCTGACATCATCTGTGTTTAGAAAGGGGAGTGTGCATCCTGTAGTGTGTTCTTCCCAGTTGCCAAAAGGGACATTTCCCTCACACAAATTTGCACACACACTAACCCCCCTCATCCAAACACACACACTTGCCATTTGCAGGATTGAAACCACTACTTAACTATGTTATGACACTCCAAACGGATGCATTAGCAGAGCACGCTATTCGCATTACTGGGAGGCTTCCCTTCTCCTGCTGTACTTATAGGGTGCTGACATCATCTGTGTTTAGAAAGGGGAGTGTGCATCCTGTAGTGTGTTCTCCCAGTTGCCAAAAGGGACATTTCCCTCACACAAATTTGCACACACACTAACCCTCCTCATCCAAACACACACACTTGCCATTTGCAGGATTCAAACCACTACCTAACTATGTTATGACACTTGAGATGGACGCAGTAGCAGAGTGCGCCATTCGCATTGCTGGGCGGCTTCCCTTCTCCTGCTGTACTTATAGGGTGCTGACATCATCTGTGTTTAGAAAGGGGAATGTGCATCCTGTAGTGTATTCTCCTAGTTGGCAAACGGGATACTTTTTTCACACAGTCTTGAACACACACTAACCCCCTCCACACACACTGAGCATGTACAGGATTCAAACCCCTACCTTACTATGTTATGACACTCAAGATGGATGCATTAGCGGAGCGTGCTATTCGCATTATTGGGTGGCTTCCTTTCACCTGCTGTACTTATAGGGTGCTGACATCATCAGTGTTTAGAAAGGGGAATGTGCATCCTGTAGTGTGTTTTCCCAGTTGCCAAAAGGGACATTTCCCTCTCACAGCCTTTCACACACACAAACCCCACTCACCCACACACACACACTGAGCATTTGCAGGATTCGAACCCCTACCTAACTATATTATGACACTTGAGGGAGATGCATTAGCAGAGCGCACTATCCGAATTACTGGGCATCTGCTCTGCACCTGTAGTATTTATAGGGTGCTGACATCTTTATTTCTACAGAGGTATGTAGATGTAGTACTACCTGTCAGGTGGGGGATAGCATATATATGCATTTGTAGCCACCTATGTCAGGGTCAGATATGCACATCGCACTGGCAGGTTATGTTCTATACCATGCTTTGGGACCACAGGACCTGTAACACACAACACAACCAGTACAGAACACCACACCCACATCCAGGACACACACTTAGCTACCCTGGGAACAGTGCCAGGATATGCAGGTATTCACATACACCATTCCAGTTGTTAACATCAGGTACAGGCATATTGTGTGTGGGAACTACTCAGGCCTCTACCACTTTACCCTACAGCCACTACAATTTGTGGGTCCATGTGCTATGGCAGAACCACACACCACAGCCACATGGGTGAATACATATTGCACCTGTCCATCTGCAACATGGGTACTCACTGTTCCACACCAGAGGTAGACCACCATTGTTGATATCTGACCATACCCACCTTTCCCTGGACATCCATATCTCATCTCCACCCCCAGGCAAGGTTGTCACTGCACACAAACTGTGTTTAGCACAAGTAGACTCTACACTTGTGTAGATTGGGGTGGATGACTTCAGAGGACCCATGCTGGAGGACTATACTGGCCACTCAGCATAATCCTTGACAATTGCATTCTATGAGCATGTGTACAGTTTGCATTGGTCATGCTATCCCACATATACCCATGACTGCTCCACAACAAGACACCTGTCAGCTGTACACCAGCCATATATGCGCCATACAACAGACAGAGTGACCTAATACATTGCAGAGCTGTAGCCCACAGAGAGGACATCTGTGGACAGTTCCGGCATGGCACTTCATTCACACATACTCATTACAACACAGTGTTGACAGTGGAATCATCCAGAGAATGCAGATAGGGCTCCCCTCAGTCTGTTATTGACGGACACCTACTGTCAGAGATCCTCAGCAACCCTCTCACAGCACACACCGACAACATGGCTGTGGCTTAGCACATTCAATCCCTGAGACCTCCACGGTGTCCCTGCTTGACAGAGGCACAGCTCACTAGCCTCACATATTGCCTTCTGTGACCTACTTTACAGTGGCACAGTAGCCTACTATCCTGGGGATGCAGATGCCAAGCACACTCTGGCTGAGCTGTCATTCCCTGGGGCAAGAAGCCTAGTATTGACCTCTACACCCATATGTTCAATTGTCGGATGCACAATATTTGTTGTGCTGTTCTACTGTTTGCAGGTCTTTATTGCCATAGCATTCCCTGTTCCTATGACCAACTTGTGTATCTGTGGAAGATGTTTGCATATGACGGCGATCCACTATATCATTTATGTCTCTGTGGTCATTTACTGTGTGCACTGGGCTGATTGCTGTGTTGTGGTTGGTTCCTGGACTGACACGTACAAATACCTGATATGTGTGGCCAACTGCTAAACGGAGATATGGCCTAAGTGTGTGAGCAGGCCCAATTCAGCCTTTCCATGGCATGTTGTCTGACATATGCCTCATTTATCAAAGTGTGCGAGCATGCCAAGTGTGAGCTTTCCATATGTTGCACTCTGAAGTCCACCACATATTTGGGTGTGTGTGAACTTCGACAATATCTGCGTTTATGATTGTGTGTTGGGTGTCATGTTGTGTACTAACTGGCCAACTGCTTCATGTCTGCCACAACAGGGATTATACTGTGCCTGCAGGGATTGCATGGGATACTTTGCAGACAGTTCTCAACATACTTTCATAATGACCTAACACTGTAGTACCATATAGTGTACTGGTTTGGTACTTTCACTGTGGTGGACAGTATCCTGGGCTTTAGTCCTATGACTGCTTGACATCTTCATAGTGAGCACAACAGACTGTGTAGGGGCCAGTTGTGCACATATGACCATGTTGCAATATGTTCGGATATGGACTACCTACACCAGGCTCGTCCAACATTGCTAGTGTATTCCACAACATGGGTGGACATTGGCACACACTAGCGATGTTCCCTAGGCCATTTCTGATGCTAGTCACAGGGTGTGTTTGTCCTTCGACACACATTGTAACTGGAGTTTGCCATGACATATGTCATGGTTAGTATACTGTGCCTCTGTCTACCTCTGACATAACAGTGATACCCAGGGTAGCCTACCATCTCCCATACACTCATCAGGATGCCTCTTGAGGGGTGTCGATATGTGGCACTCTGGCTGACCTGTACCAGGAGTTTACTGAAGTGTGGGGGTGCCTTCTGTGTTATGAATCATTCTGTACAGCTTGTCCTATGTATGTCAGTGCTGGGGTTCAGGTCTCTCATGTGCATAGCTCACTGCCATTCAGATTGTACAAGGTGCAACATGTTCATTCATTCCAGGTTGGACATGGCTTCATAGATCAGGCACAGCTTTCCTGTAGCTGGGAAGGATGGCGGTGTGTGGGGCTGCAGTTTTTTACTCAGGCAACACATGGCATCTGTTCATGCTCTTTGCCACCCCTGGTGGGGTACTGTTGTGGACTTTACAGTTGATGGAGGTGTCTGCTGCGGTATATCCCACAGGGGCTATTGTAGTCAGTTGTGGCTGATGGAGGATGGCTGCAGAGCCACAGTGAGTTCCCCTTATCTACATCTGCCAACCTTCATGTTTGGGTGGGTATATGGTACATGTTTCTGCGAACACTACAGCCACATGTTTGTCCAGTGCAGGATATTTATCACCTTTTGTACCCAGGTCTCACATTACATTTTAGATACCTCATGGGTTAACACCTGTGTGGTAATTTGTGGGCACTTACTGTATATCCATGGTGGTTGTCTATACATAGTTCTGCAATTAGCTTGCTGACATGGCTATGGCTACAGTTGTCTGTTTGTAGGTGGCCCTTTTGTGGGTTGCTTGTGTCAGCTGGGGGTCGGATATGGTGGGCTGTTTGTACTCCTCTGCATACATGCTCAGTCACAGTCCTTCCATGTTGGCCTATACCTATGAGACATATATACAGAACGGGGGTGGGGGGGCCAAGACCAGGCCTTGTGGGATGCCACTCATATCCGCTTTGTAGTCTGACATGGATGCGGCATGTCTGACCATGTCAGTTCTGTCCTTGGTCTGGTTTGCAACCCCTCTACTGACATAGGGGTGTATATTTAAGCTGGTGAACATATCCATACTGAACTCGTACGGTATTGTCTAGAAGCGTGTGCACGGTCCAGCTAAGCTGTGTGGACCACATTGCCCTCATCAATGTCCTTAATGACTGCTTCAAATGGGTCAGACATGTTTAGGGGCCGGTTCTGCAGTTACAACAGCCACAGTGTGTAGGGTCCAGTATCAGTAGGTCCACAATATCCTTCTGCCTGCGGTACATACTGATCCTTTCCATAGCTGTGCAGAACAAGCTTGTCAGGATCCTGGGGTGGTAGTTTGGAGTATCCATTCAGGCAACACCTTTGTTGTGATGGACCACTGTTGTTGTACTCTGCTCTTTGGGTACATATCCTGTGGTAAGGCTGACATTGGGCAGTAGTGTGATTTGTCATTCCATTATTCTTGGAGTCCATGTTGGCCTCAGCACAGGACACAATCACATACCTTTGCTGCTGTGTGTTCTGCTTTGCAGATGATGGCTGTTACCTCAGCATCTGCAATGTCAGGGGACCATCAGTCTGCTGGGATAGGTATTTTGCACTCGGAGGGGGGTGTTTGCACTACACCTGACAGGTTGTATGTTAGCAATATGTGTGTGTGTTTGGTATGTTGTTTGTAATATCTGTGTGATTCGGAGCATATCTGTGGATGCCCAACATGGTTCCTACCATCAGTTGGGTAAACCTTGTGATTATCCTTAGTGTCCTGTACGTTTTGTATCTTCATAGGTTCATGGGTTCATACTAGGCTAGACACCCTAGGCCATTAGTAAGCCTAGCCAGAGTGTGTGTGTCTTTCGCCACCCCTTGCTATGTTCAATTATGGCCATTTATGAGGTTCTTCACTGTGCCTCTGTCTGGTCGTGACACAGTGGGGACCCCCAGTATACATGTATGGTCATCCATCCACTTGGCAATATTCCTGTTGAGGGGTGTCAGTGAGGGGCTCTGCCTACCATGGATTGGGATTCTGTTTCTGGGTGTGGGGAGCCTATGGGTTATGTATCTGTCCCTCCAGCACATCTTATTTCATTATGTGTTGAGGCTGACATCTGTGACTCTCACAGCTCCAATGGCTTTGATTTCCTGTGGTGTAGCATGTCCATTACTCCTGTGTTGGACATGGCCTTGTACAACGGACATACAATGCCTCTGTGTAGGCAGTGTGTGACTGCAGTCAGCTGGGGTGTCTACAGCCAGGCAGCATATGACATATATTTCACACCCTTTATCCTGTTGGTGGGGTAATTATGAGGTCTTCCGAACCGCTGCAGGTGTCACGTACGGTACATCCCATATGAGTCATTGTACTAGATTATGGGTCTGATAAGGGAACAGTACAGTGGCACAGTGACCTCTGTTGATGTTGATGTGAATCCTTTCATGATACGGTGTCCAGTATCAACAGTCTTCATAGCCACATTGGCATTGTGGGTGTCACATGACAGATTAATGTCGACCTGTGTCCCTAGGTCCCTGATTACTCCTTGCATACATAATGGTTTGACACCTATGTGGTAATTTGTGTGTACCTTGTCTGGTATTTGGTGGGACATTCATACTGTCCAATGTCTTCGGATGTCTGGGTGGAGTTCTTGTGTGTGAGAGTGTGGTCTGTCGCATGCTACAGACTGTACAGCAGTTTTGACTACAGTTATGTGCACATGGGTAGTGTCTGCTGCTTTGTGCATTGTCAGTTACCTGGCAATATGGGTGTCTGTGCTGCATATGGATACTCCCCCTCCTTTGATGTTTTGGTGCAGGTGTTGGGGCCATACCACATGATATGTGGTATAACCTAGTAGTGCTGGTGTGCTATCACTAGGCTTGCAGCAGGCTTCTGTCACTGCACAGACATCAATGTTCTCCATAATGGGAAGTGCCTCAGGGGCATGCATATTGCAGTTTACACATCTGGCATTGGTCAGCATTACCCTTATGTTTCCTACCACTTATGTTTTCTAGGGTGGTGGGTAGTCTTTTTGGCCTTGCCTACATACGGCTCTATGGAGACGGCAAAGGCCTTATCCAGTGTCCAGGCAGCACGGGTAACAGCTGACAGCCATCCCTGGAACAGCAGCATGGCTTGTCATGCTTGACACCTCAAGCAGACACACATTAGACCCTCTTGGACTGACAGCTGTAACTGTGCCAGCTGTTAAACATGAGCATTCTGTGTTTGTACTGTGGCATCATTCTTGGTGAGGGTTGGATGCTGCACACAGCCAGTGTCATCCCGCCCTGGGGTACATACTCAGAGGGACCATCCATGTCTCTTTTGATGTTGACCAGGGAGGTACATCTCAGGTAATTCACACCAGCATGGACATTGAGTGCATCATATTTCTGCTTGCTTTGGGGTGACCTGCATACTTGTGTTATGTGGCATTTTGGGGCAGCCTACAAGCAGCTTACTCTACCCTTTCCCTTGTTCAGTCTGGTGAGTGGGACAGCAGTGTGTCTGCCTATACAGACACCTATTACGACTGTATCAGGCATGTTGTTTCTCCTTCTGGCCTGTGACTGTTTGGCACACCAGCTTTGCATACTATTCGTTGCATGTGCTATGTTTGAAGGTTGTGGTTGCTTGTGATCTACTTTGGAGGCTTCTGTTGGTGTGGTGTGTTTGTAATTAAGGCCTCTGGGAATATTTGTCTGTGTTTATGTGTTTGGTTTACAGTTGTGGTAGGTCTATGTGGGACTGGATTTGTGGTGTATGTGGTTACCTTCTCCTCCTGACTAGTTTTGACAGTACTGAGTTGTTGGAGCTCAACCTCTGGTTTGGATACATGGATGCATCTATCACATATATTTGCATTTATTGGGGGGTGTTGTGGTTGTCTGTGTACTTGGTACTGGCATCACATTGCCTCTGGATTCACAGATTCTACTTGTTGTGGCTGGACTTAGTGGATTGTATGTGTGGACATATGTTGTTGCCATACTACTGGTCAGTGATTCCTTCCCTTTGTATGTTTGCTCTATCATGTGGTAGCTTCCTCAATCTCTTGCATGGTTTGGTAATGGCTGGAGGCCAGCATGCCAGATGCCTGCGTGTATGGCATTGTGTGTTGTTGTTATTTGTGATTGCATACTCCAAGCATTCCTGGCTGTGTTCATGGAATGCCTGTATAACATGTTCTGTGGTGTGTCCCATATTCTGCACTTGCACAGGGCCTTTTGTGGATTCAACATCGGTTTTGAGGGCTGCAACCTATGCTTTACACATGTTTTTCACTGTGGTATTCTGGCCAGGGACTGGGGTCAGGGTGTGTATATCCAGTGTGATTACTCTATGGTCTGGTCTTACCAGTGAGGGGTACACTTCTCATCTTGCCATCCAGTACACATGTTGCTGATTATCACATCCAGTATGCTTACCCCTCTTGTGGGAGTGGTACATTGTTCCTGGGCATTTTGGTTTATGGAATCTGGGTAATTTTCTCCTACTGTGTTGGTGCTAGTACAATGCTACCAGTGTATGTCTGGGAATTTTCAGTCAAGCAGTATAATGTGGTTTGGGGGGCTTGATATATTCATGTATTCCGACATAGGCCAGGTGCTGTTCCTGGTATTAGGACAGTAGTATGCAGCAGGCTATACACTGCGAGGCAGTTTTAGCCATTGGTATTTGACCATGGCTATTCCATGCTGCTTCTTGTTGTGGTACCAACATGAGGGTGTGGTTATCCTTGCCATTTCTTGCTAGTCACCCTCCTTTTGTAGCTTGTTCCATGTTTTGTGGCTGTACAGAACAGTATGAGGTGTGACCTGGTAGTGTTAGGGTGCTGATGTGAGCCTTGCCCAGTTCTCTATTACAGGACTGGTATCTACATTCTCCATACTGTGCGTTTACACTGCACTCATCTTGCTGTTTATACATCTGTCATTGGGTAGCATTACATCTAGGTTCCTATCCCTTTTAGAACCTATGAAGGTGGGTTTGTGTTTTGAGACTTACCTATTCAGGGCATGCTGTGGGTACTGACAGCCTTTGCCGGTATCCATGGGGCATGGCATGATAGGTGCACGCCACCTCTAGCAGGTGGTGCATCATGTCAAGCTCCGCATGTGTTCCCAGCCTGAAACACATTGGCTCCCCTTTGACTGACTGCATTACTTCAGCCAGTTATTGCACTTGATCATCCCATCGTCATTTTGTGGCTTCATGCTTGGTGAGGGTGGATGTTAGTCAGGATGCTCAGGTGTGCATATAGTACATGGTGTTACATTACTTAACACATAGCATTCATGCCTCAGGTGGTGCTGCAGGGCTGCCTCTGTCGGATGCACATATTACACTTCCCTGTACATGTTTGTGAGCAGGTCATGTCATTTTAGGCATCCATGTTATTATTTGAGTGAGTCAGAGGGGGTATCATTCCCAGGGTTCCTACTGAGCCAGTGTATGTGCTATGCGTTGCCTCTTTGCCAAGGCCAGGGCATACTGGGCACGCCTCCTTCTGCCTACTGGGGCAGGCTCAGGTTGTTCCTCCTCCAAGTCACGCTCTGCCTGTGATGGCCTTGGCAATGGTGGGGGGCTGTTTGGCCCGGCCCTATGCTGGTCCTGCTGCAGCTGTTTTCGCAAGATCATATTATGTAGCATAGCACATACCATGACAATTTGGGTACATGTAGTTGGCGTGTACTGCAAGGCTCCACCAGATGTGTCCAGACACCGGAACCGTGACTTGAGCAGCCCAAACACACGCTCTATTACATTACGTGTTTGTGTGTGTGCCTCATTATGGCGTTCCTGTTCAGGTGTGTGTGCGTTTCTGATGGGTGTCATCAGCCACGGCTCCAGTGCATAACCTGCATCCCCCACTAGATGTCCATGTGGGATGTCCCCATTGGCAAATGTCTGGTACAGCTGCGTCAAATGCCAGATGTGGGAATCGTGGTAACTCCCAGGGCAGCCAGCACACACATTCATTATTATGCCCTGGGCATCACACATGACCTGGCAGTTGATGGAGGGGAAGCCCTTGCGGTTAATGTAGGCCCTACCCCACTCACCGGCTGGTGCTTTGATGCGTATGTGCGTGCAGTCTATTGCACCCAGTACCTCAGGGTATTCCGCTATTTGATGGAAGAGACGCATATTGCTGGCCAATACCTCACGGGCATTGGGGAAATATACATGATCACCGACATGTGCTGACATGGCATCCAGGAACTGGTGCAGTACCCTGGAAGCTGATGCCTGTGATATCCCCATCATATCGCCAGTTGGTCTCTGGAAGGTACCTGTTGCTAGTATTCTTAGGCCAACACATACCTTGGTTTCCACTCGGATGGGTTCCCCTCTGTTGGTTCTGTGTGTGAGGCGTGGCCTGCACAGCTCAACAATTTGCTGCAGGAGCTCTCTGTCCACTCTATAGCGCTCTACTATCTCCAGCTCATGTAACCTGTGGTAGGTGACCCTGGGCCTGTACACTCTTCTCCGTCTCCTCACTGTGGGTTGTCTGGCACCATCTGCATTGTCATCACCCTCGGCAAGTCGCCTATGTCTCATTATGACAGCTATGGCAGCCCCTAACATTTCTGCTCTGAGTGAAGCTTTTTCAGCTTTCACTTCTATTAGCTTACTCCTGTCTTGCAGTGTCTCTTAAGGGAAACATCCTGCACTACTGTTTGCAGAGTTTTAAGTGCTGGGCTGGGCTACTATTCTGCCTGTGTAATTGCCTGCTTCTAATTGTTTTCACCTGCTAGCTTCAGCAGTTATCCCTGCTAGCTTCCTATTAATTCTGTTGCTTCCTTTTTCCTCTCTGTTTCCTCTGGGGGGAGCAATGTGCATACCATCAGAAACACGCTCACAGTGGCTTACATGCGCGCACACGTGTTTACACGGTTCAGAATCTACTTATTCGGGTTAAAATGCGCGTACACCCGTGCAAACACTGTTACACGTCTGCCAACAGCCTCCAACATACTCATCCTGCCCTACACGCATGCACACCAGCGCAAACAGTGTTAAACATCTCCCAACACGCTCCCACATGCTCAGTCTGCCTTACACGCGCGCACACTGTCCTACTCGCGCTTCATGACGCTTTGCGTGCGCATGCACGCCAGCAAGAAACTTTGGTGTAAGTAACAGTGTACACCTTCCATTTCTTGACTTTCCATGACTTATCTAGTGGCACACCTCTTTCCATGATCTGTGCCTGTCATCTGTCATGTTACACTGGCCTCCAATGAACTGCATTTCTTTCTACCATTCCCCCCTGTGATGTCACCTATCTCCTACTCTATTCCTCCCCTTATGTATCTCTTACACTACTCAGACTGTGCTCATTTGCTATGTGACTGTGAGATTCAGTATCCGTACCCTCATTTACATGAGATTGCCTACTAATGCTTAGTTACATGTCTTAGACTCAGCTTCCCCCCTTAGCATCCACTACACGGTGGCCATGTTGTTTTTGGTCTGCTGGTCCCTGCATTGTCATTCCATGTATTGCATGAAACCCACATTTGTGGGTTTATAACCTTCTTTTTTATGTTTTTTTACAGCGCAGCCCGTTTGCGCGGGGCTGCGCTATTATAATTTTATTATTTTGGCATCGGGTTATATTACCAATGGCCACATATTTGGCCATTGGCATGCTGCCTGAGTCATATGCAACCTTTTTTTGGAGCTGACATGGCTCCATTGTGGAATTTACAGAAATGTACTCAGTTGTCAACTGAGTACATTTCTGCAGCTAAAACGTCTCTTACACGGACTGGTTTCTGCTTCGTGGATCGCTAATATACCTCATTTGCATACCTTTCGGATGCAAGTGAGGTATTTAGCATGTCCACGCCCAGTCCGTGTAAGAGACGTTTTAGCTGGTCTCTTACACGGAGCTTAGGGCTGTTCCTGGATCGCGAGGCTTGCATGGAGTGTTGCACGTCTCTTACACTCCGTGCAAGCCTTCGCGAATCCTGCCCACTGAGTTGTCAACACATACATTCACCAATAGGTCTGGTGAGTAACTGTCAGCAGCCCTACTCTTACCCTTGATACGGTCTGACCCATGTGACGCAACATAACACACGTGCCTTGATAATAACAACACTACATGATGCAGGTGGCACATGTAGTTTCCTTTTCATTCCTGTCTAATGCATTGCTGTCACGTGGTCCGCTGTTGTGATATAAATGCCATATCTACATATGTGTGTACATGTATATGTGTGTATGTATATATATATATATATATATATATATATATATATATATATATATATGTATATATATATATATATATATATATATATATATATATATATATATATATATATATATATATATACATACACACATATACATGTGTGTGTATGTGTGTGTGTGTATATATATATATATATATATATATATATATATATATATATATATATACATACACACATATACATGTGTGTTTATGTGTGTGTGTGTGTGTGTGTATATATATATATATATGTCCATGTATATATGTATAAAAATAATATATATGATATATGTAGATGTAGAGGTGGACATAGATGTGAACATATATGTCTGGGGACATCAGCACTATTGAATGTTTGTGCCAGATGATCTGTACGTGATAACCTGGGATCTATGTATATCTGCCATGGCGTGGTGGTAATGCACATCGTCTGTAGTGTTCAGGGCCACGGGTTGTAGTCGTGTAGACACCGGTTATTTTGTTGCTGGGAAGACCATGGGACATCGAATATGGTGATAGTAAGGCACCTGTTGCCAGTTGTGTACGGATCTGAGCGACACTGAGCAGTGGTTATTAATTTGGAGGTTCGGTATGGGTCATATACCTATTCATTAGAAGACTATATTATGCAGATGAGGTTGACTATAGTGTATCACATTTATCACCAGGGTGTGATGCTGGTCCCTGGAGTGTATGTGTGTAGTCAGCCGGGTGCAGGTCTCGAATATAGTTGACAGCATGGGAGGGGGGTCAGGCATACTGTACGCACATTGCAGAACTGTGCCTCGGAAGTGCTCCTGCCTTAGCACACCTAAGCTAGGGGTGTGTCTATACCTGCCTGGTGACATTGGGAGGGATGACAGCAGTGGTGGGGTAGTCAGGGTGTACAGGCTGCACAAACAGGTGTTGATCAGCACAATCAGCAGATGACATGGCCAGCCCGCACATGAACAGTATGGTAATGCGAGCAAGCAGCATACACACAGGTTTCGTCCGCACTCTACACCACCGGTGTATACCTGCGGGGACATTACCTGCGGGGACATTTCACGACACAGTCCAACCAAATGAGACGGGCTGCAGCAGTCAACATATACCAACATGTGCAAGAGGCTGGCGCAGTGAGGATGTGTATGCTGCCGAACAACCCTTACTGGGGTGACATAAGACTTTATAGATTGAGGGTGACTTACTAGGGGCTACATGGGCTCTGGATGGTGGAGCACTATGGGGTGGACAGAGACCTCCTACAGCAGCTTGTTGACCTGTGCCTGCCACACCTGACACATCAAACAGGCCGAGGGAAACACATCACAGTGGATACCATGGTATGTGTTGGCCTAGGTGTACTAGCCACAGGTACCTCACACAGCACAACTGGGGATATCATGGGTATCTCACAGGCATCTGCATCCAGAGTATTGCACCAGTTCACAGACGCCATGTCAACACATGCTAGTGAGCACGTACATGTCCTCAACACACGTGATTAGTAGACCAGCAATATGCATCTGTTCAACCACATGGATGACTAACCTGGGGTACTGGGTGCTATAGCCTGTACATGCATACACATTGTAGCACCACTCAGTGAGCGGGGTAGGGCCTACAGTCAACTGCAGGGGCATACCCTCCAACAGCTAGGCCATATGCGATGACCAGGGCATGAAATTGAATGTTTGTGCTGTCTGCCCTGGAAGCTATGATGAGTCTGATATATGGCTTTTGACACAGCTGTAGCACACCAATGCCAATATGGACATCCCCTACAGTTTCCTAGTGGGGGATGCTGGGTAAACACTGGTGTCGTGGCTGATGACACTCACCAGCAATGCACACACACCTGAACACTCACACCATACTGAGGCGGATGCACAGGCAAGACATATACTTGTGCATGTGTTTGGGATGCTCAGTTCACAGTTCTGGTATCCGGACACATCTGTTGGAGCTCTGCAGTATTCACAAGCTACATGCATACAACTTGTTATGGTATTTGCTATGCTACACAATCTTATCCTGCAGTAACAGTTGCAGCAGGAACAGCATGGGGCAGGGCCACACAGCCCAACACCACTGCCAAGACCTGTACAGGCACAGTGTGACTTGGTGAAGGAACTACCTGAGCACGGCACAGTCGGCGAAAGCCCGTGCACAGTATGACCTGCCCTTGGCAAAGAGGCAACACAAGGCATATGCACTGACACAGTAGGTACCCACGGATTTCCCCTCTCTGACCCGTACACAGTACAATGGATGCCAAACATGACACTACCTGTGCTCGGCCATGTATAGGAGGTGCACTGTGTGCATCCGACATAGGCAGCACTCCAGCACTGTCCTCAAGTCCGGAACACACCCAGGGTATGTCTATTAACATAACAAGTGGCAGGTGTATTAGAATGTGTAGTTACCCATTGCTATGGTATGTATGTGAGCATACAAGTGACTGTGGTGGCCAAATGTTAGGGCAGAAGACAGTACACATCCATAGGGGCACCATGACCTCTGCAGCACATACGGGGGTCACAATGGTAGCCTGTAGTACACAGGGTGTCCTAACCCACTGCAGATTATGGGCTGACCATCATGTGTGTCCATACAGCCCACACACGTTCCATGCAGCTGGACAGATATGGACCAATACAGACAAATGATATACAATGGCCTATGGATATGCCCAATGAATGACCCCAACCCCCTAAGACACACACAGACTACAGCAGGCCAGGCAGTTTGATGTAGGTTGTGTAAGCTAAGACATCCAACACCACTGTGCTGGTAATTAAGCTGGGAACTGACGTACCCTGGTATCCCTCCAACCAGCAATTTAGGTAGGTCCACACACTGACATGGAGTACCCGGCATACCAGTACAGTAGTGGCAGATGTGTACAACTGTTGGCTGTGCTCCCCATTAAACCTACACATGTGTGAGTCATGTGCACCACCCACGGTGCTGTGTAGGACTGTGGTTGTGGTTGGATGTCCCCCCACGCTATGCAAACATGTAGCAACTGTCAATGCCACATGACCATTAGCTACCCTGCAGACACAGCATGACACCTGTCTGTGTAGAACGGAGGGGTCAGCAACACAGTACTATCTGGACATGTGACACATGCAATACAGTTGACCATACGTGACATGCTCACACACATGATAGTATGATGGTAATGTTGGTCGACAACATGCGTAACAGTCATACTGGGCATGCTCACACACTGAAACACAGGACGGCCAGGCATGCATACACCAGTGGTCCGGACATATCTGCCAATACATTGATATACTGTTGGATGTCTACGCTGTATGGTGTGTGTGTGGTCTATTGTCTGTACATATGCCATGGTCTATTGTTAATTCACATGAGCTATGTGCGCAGGGTACTGCTACCAACACGTGTATAGGGCGGTTCTTTGTGTGCGGACAGGCCGACGCCTTTGGATACAGACTGGATAAGGCACATTCCAGCAGGTGGGAGCAGTTGTGCGTGGATTTGCACAGTGTTAAGCACTGCTGACCTCTGGTCACAGCACCTTATACATGTTTAGACTCCACATTTCTTTGACAGTGCACTACTGGCATACTGGTAGACAAACACGCTTATAGCCGCTCGCTCACCGACATTTCCGCTTACATTTGACACTCACGCTGGGTGTGTGCGATCTCTTGTGATGCGTATTACATCGGACTACATGACTACAGTATTGGGTATGTGTAACCATTTTGCGACGGCAGGCGTTCGACTGTACGGACTCGGCGGCCTGTCCACTGACGTAATCATATTATATGCGTGTTCCTCATATGATCTGCTCCCATCTGCCTGATACATGGGAAGCAATACTCTGCAATGCTGACATGTGACTTGAGTTTGTTAACGCAGCTGTCTGCCGAGTCATGCTACCGCATACCTACTGCACGTTGTCCACCTTTCAGATTGCACGATGGGAGACTGTAGGAGTGACACCTTTCCCACTTTGCATGGGACAGTCCCTCAATACGCATATCTCATGTGACAATACCAGAACTCTCCACCAATCGGGGACACATTTCTACAGACTCAGGGACAGGTCAAGAAAAAATCAGGGACACTTTTACAAAAGTAGTGCTATTAACTTGAAACATTGACTGAATCAGAGCATATTACTTAATACACATATTCTGAAGTAACAGTTGTTTATAACTCTTACTTATTGTCATTAGTCAGTAAGTGTAATTCACCACCTTTCCTTCAACAGACACTAATTTTAGGAGGGATTAAGAGGGACAGAGTTAAACTTTCAGTCAAACTCAGGGACGTACCTGACATTCAGGGACAGTTGAGTGGTATGGACAATACTCTAGCCATTGCAACTGTCCTGATTAGGGGACATTCTCATGTTGTACATGTCTATACTGGTTGCTTGTTACAGGTCTTGTATACCTGACATGTCAATATGTCATATGTAGTAGCATAAGCAACTTTACTGCTGCTAGACTACGCTTTGATTTGTTCCGATATGTATATTTCTGTACTATGCATGGCTGTAGGTATGTTCTGCCCTGGTACGTCTGACATTTCTACAGAGCAGGTTCCACTTTGGCCATTCAGAATGGTGGCGGCCCTACAGACCCTATATGTAGAGCTATCACATCTGTCAAGGCAACACATACCCACAGCCAGTAGTAAACGGACGACTTCCACGGTTTGCATACGTTAAGGTTGTTCATGTAGCATTATCATTGATAATACTATTTCCTATTACATGTAGCTGTTACTGATACAACAAATTGATGTCTGACACCACTACACACACTATATAGCCTCCATTCCCAAACTCACAGGCCATGTGCCATAACTGTCATTTTGCAGGACACAACTGCCCATATGGGTGTGTCCCACGCAGGCGTACGGGTGGTGAACCTCTTCTATTATGCTATCATCTACCTAAGGTGGTCAGCAAATTATGCACTTTCCGTCAGTAGCAGAACTCACATACCAATGGGTGTGAATGAACACTGTATCAGGAACAATGCATAAGACCCTGTGGAACACATTTAGACAATTTGTTCCATTAACCAGACACATTCACAGTCACAGAGCATATGTATTCATTCACGTTTGTCGAGGTACATGCTGTTTATGACTCATACATGTTGTCATCTGTCATTACCTGTATTCTGCCACCTGTTCACCTAATATCACTAGTTCTGGAAGTGTTTAGTTGGATTTTGTTACATTCTGATACATAACTATGGACGTCCATGCTAATCGGGTACACAGCACTGATTTGGTCTCTATGTATTCCCCCGATGGTTTACAGACTATCCGGTAGATGTGCTCTTCAGGTTTGGGAGGTGTAGGCGTATGCTATGCCCACATAGGAATATTAATGACTTCCACTGGGCGGGCCTACTACATCTCTGCCAACCAGCACCTGCACACTTAAGCCCATTATTGCATACCCATGGTTCACCTACCTGGCATCCCTCTACAGCAGTTGTGACAAATACTTACTGCAAGCGCAGCTGGGGTATGAGCGCAACCCTACACATTGCCCACTCTCTCCGTCTCGGGACACATGTCGTACGTTTTGTCAACCCATGTATTATCACACTTGCACAACCTACTGTTCCATGTACACCTACATCCTGCTCATATTAATGTCAGCAGATTCACACGTACCCTGAATTTTTGGGGTCCCGCAAGGGACACAGTTATCCATGTTTAAAGTGTAGACCGTGCAGAACTCTCCCACTGGTACTTTCCTGCCGGTGTTTTGGACAGCGGCAGTGTATTGATCTGTATTGCCTGTCTGTATGTCTGTCCGGCCTAGCTGGGTGATGTGGGGGGTCCAACGTTTATTTATTGGACCTCCCAGTCACATATGCCCGGGCTGTAAATATGTTACCCCTAATTGCTGTGAAGTAACCTATTTATGTGCATGTGTATATCTACACTGACATATATATTTTGTTTTGTGCGTATGTGTATATATCACTACCTGTTGTTTGTGTATATATATCTATCTATATATATCCGTAGTATATCCTTGTGTGTGTATATATATATATCCGTATGAATATATATGTGTATGTAAATTAATATAGATATATGTATATATATATATATACGTTTTTATCTATATATACATCTGTTTGTTCGTTAACCTATACATTTCCCAGACATGGACACTTACACATGCGTATTGGGTTTTATCTCTGCTTCAACAGCATACTATTGCCTTAGTCATTATGACACTGACACTTCACTCCAGTGAACTTGTGATCAGTATATTGCACGTTATACAGCGGACAGATGTCGCACGTTTTTCATGTCTAGGGTGCTGCTGCTAACTGGGATGTGATACAGTGTCATTCGACCTATTACTCATATGCGCAGCCTATTATTCCTGCTACTGTGTTTGTTTCTGTGCACATTCATATTATTACTGTTGATAAGATGTGTGTTTGTGTTACTGTGACTGTACGTCAACATATTGTTGTCTTCATGTAGTTGTGTCTTTCTGCTTTTCCCGGTTTGGGGTTGTCACAGCAGAACTCCGTTCCTCTCATGGGTGGCGTATAGGTTTTACGTGCCGGGCTGCCAGCCCTGACGCACAACGTCTGACAACGATACGTCCATTCACGCATGTCTCTATGCAAACGACGGTCTATCTGGGAATTGCACCTACGTACTAGCTGACCTCCACAGGCCGCTCCATTGCACGTGGCGCAACTTACCCTAGCACTCCTGTGTCCATAATCGCATATCCATAGTTTCTCCTGCACACCCGTGTTGCGTTTCCCCGCATAACAGACATTATATACCTGATATCGCAGCCATGACACACCTTTACACATTGCCCTCTCATGAGCGTTGGGGCCCTACACACATTTTGTACCACCTCGTGTATTCACAGGCTCACCAGCCATTCATATTTGCACATACGTGCCTTTCCTGGTGTTATGGATTACGAACGATTTGCGGGTTACAAGTGTAGGTGGTCGCAACATGTACTACATTCCGTCTGTTTACAATGTTGATGTAGCACTTCAACGTTGTTATGGCCACTGGTATAACCCTGCCTCTGGTGTGAAGAGCGGTGCTCTACTCACACTTGTGCAGCTTTATGTGACATACGCTGCGAGTACTTTATAATTCCTTACTTGCTCTGGATTCCCTTCACAACCCTTATGTTTGCTTTCGTCTTTCGGCATTCCTTACATATATATATATATATATATATATATATATATATATATATATATATATATATATATATATATATATATATATATATATGTATATATAGATAAATATGTAGATATATAATTGCATATTTCTGTTATGTCTGTAGATATTTATCTATACACACATCTATCTATCTATATATATAAAAGTTACAGCTGTACAAGACAACATACATTTGCTATGCTAATAGCTGCGTACACCCACGCAGGCACACTTGCATCTACTTATTCTGAGTTACATATGTTTACAGGCACTTCTTTGGGATTACATGTGCCTTATTCCTTATGAAAGTACCACTTTGATGGACTCCGGTTAACGGACCCATGCAAACGTGGTCACCTTTACATGTATAAATGTTGGCTTTAAAGCACAGAGGCATTCATTACACAATTAATATGTGCTATAGTCGTACTTGAACCGGGAATGCCTTTACGTTGGGCAGATGCTGTAACCACTACACTATTGTTGTTCTAGCTCATTTATATGTATATCCATGGTTCATAGTTACTCTGACATACGCCTCACCGCTTCCCTTACACAGCAGGCATCCATTCTCTTGCTGGGAAAACTGCAGTACTACAATTAGGACATTCCCTGTTTCCTACTGCTCTGGACCCATGCTGCATGTCTACTCACTCCAAGGATATTCAGAACTCCTACTCTTATAGTCCTCGCACATACTCGTGTTTGATTGTCAGGGTGTTCATGTGCTGGTCTGGGTTTAGGCTCGGCCGACTGGTGACTAGAACTGCCCTGGCGCTGTTCAAAGATCAGACATAGCACATGGACAGAGTTAGTCCAGATTTTAACATTCTACCTACGTTTACAGGTGTCTGACCACATTATTGCGTCGGTGCTACATAATTTAGGGCAGGGAGTGGTTCCACTACATAATGCAAGTCGGGGGGTGGTTTCCATGTGTTTCCCTTCCCATTTGACTATTTCATTCATTTATAGATACACTTAATATTATTCTGGACATCAGTTATAAATTCACTACAGGTATGCAATAGTCCTGTCAACAGATGTGACAGTTGGTTGGTGTACTTATGTGTACGCACCTATGTGATACTCGAGGACTCGTTTCTACAGTAACAGGGACAAGGCTATGACAACTCAGGGACAATCACGGACACTTCTACCATATTAATACTATTAACTTGGAATGTGTTGACAGATTCATAATACTACTAATTTTCTGCAGTTAAATGCATCTATTACTCTTCATTGTTGTAAGTAGTCATTCTCATTCAACACCTTTCCCCCAAAGGTCACTTGCTTTGTGAGTGGTTAAGAGGCTGGCCAGTTATTGTGCGAATGATCTGACCATTGGTAGCGTTGACATTGTCATATGTACAGGTTGGGATGTATTCTGGGGACTAGGGTTGCCACCTTTTCAAATGGCGAAGATGGGACATTTTCGGAACACACATCAGATTTTACAAGCCGACACATACCCATGGTCAGTACAAAGGATAGAACTTTACTTATTTACTTTAAATATTACCTGTGGCAGGCACCATTTTTAAAACTACAATCCACTCTGCTACAGGCCCCATGAGGAGCTCAGTGTCTCTCCAACCTAACACCACAGTTAAGTATTCAACTGCGGTACCACCTTTATCATTCTAATAAGAAAAGCGCAGTCCGGGTCTGAACTGTCTGCAAACAACTAAAGTTAACTTTGGACCTAACACCACAATTAAGTATTCAACTGCGGTACCACCTTTATCATTCTTATAAGAAAAGCACAGTCCGGGTCTGAACTGTCTGCAAACAACTAAAGTTAACTTTGAATCTAACACCACAATTAAGTATTCAACTGCGGTACCACCTTTATCATTCTTATAAGAAAAGCGCAGTCCGGGTCTGAACTGTCTGCAAACAACTAAAGTTAACTTTGAACCTAACACCACAATTAAGTATTCAACTGCAGTACCACCTTTATCATTCTTATAAGAAAAGTGCAGTCTGGGTCTAAACTGTCTGCAAACAACTAAAGTTAACTTTGAGTATGTGTCTACCTGTTTGAGCCAATATTCATTTTCCCCTGGAGAGCACTCTGCTTTGGCTTGTAAGCAGCCCCCCCACACACACACACTCATCTTCCACTTTCTCTCTTATTCCCTTCTGTTAGCAGATAGTATCCATAATCTGATCAATACTGTGTGTTTGTTAATATAAACTGAGACCACAGTGACCTACTGATACAAGGTTATCCTGTTTTTCCACCTGAAAATGGTTAAGAAATGACTTACAGTTTCAGAGCAGTCCTTGGTCAATTGTGATTGTTTCTCAAACACTAACTTGTCTTTGCTTTGGCTCATTAGCAGCAGTACAAAGAACTGCCTGCTCACACCCTTGTTCTCCCCGCCCCCTTCCCTGTTTATTACCTTAAGACAATCCCAAAGTTGATAAATATTACCTGTGGCAGGCACCATTTTTAAAACTACAACCACCCTTGTCACCATCATATGTTCATTCATCAGTTAACTCTGTTACCTGATTGTTTCTAGCCCCCTCATAAGAGCAACTAACAGGGTCTCTACCCACTTCGCTCCCCACCAACTAACAGGGTCTTTACCCACTTCGCTCCCCACCCTGCCCCCTATTTCCTCCCGCCCCTAGTGCTTCCACCTTTATTACACTCACAAACCCCTCCCATCTTTCCGGTAGCCAACCACAGCGCTAACCCAACACTACCTCCTCCATCTTCCCACTACTATCACACCTCCTCAACTAACATGTACAAGCATACCTTATCTATGCTCACTGCATGCACTCTCCTTGCATATCTTACATCCTACCAAAACTCTAGCATTCCCGCACTGAACCACTACCACTGTACTACTACTCACACCACCACTCATGTCTCACCCTCACTCAGCTCCCCTCCCACCAACTCAAGAACCATCCCTATGCACCCCCCACATATTCTACCAACTATATTACTCAAACATAAAGCATCCCTACAACTTAACATAGTAACCCTCCCACCATACCTATTACCCAAAGAGCACAATCATAAAGTTTCCCTTATAAACACACACATTCAAAAACTGAGAAAACTAATAACCTCATGCATATCAAAACTAGCCCTAAGTGGAGATACCCACCCCAACCCTGGCCCTACCATCTCCAACCCCAATCCTCATAATCAGACTAGAAACCACAACTTCTCCCATATTACAGCCAATAGAAAGCCAAATGACTTCCTTCTACTAAGCCTAAATATTAGAAGTATATCCAACAAAGTCCATGAACTCCATGCCACCATAGACTTGTACTCCCCAGATATAGTCATCCTGACAGAAACCTGGCTAAAACCTCACATTACCAGTGAGCAAATACTCCCTACAGGTTATGGCATACTAAGAGTAGACCGGCTAAACAAGAAAGGAGGTGGTGTAGCTATAATATTTAAACAGCATCTAAACATCCAGATCTTAAAATCAGCTCTACAAATAGGCAATGAAGAAATAATATATACCAACTTCAAAATAAACCAAAACAAAACCTTCAACATAATTGGATGCTACTTCCCACCTGGCCAAAACATCCCTCCACTAGAAAACCTCCTCAGCTGGTCTACCCACCATCTCCCCAAGAAACTATCATTTTTAGGTGATTTCAATATTGACTGGCAATCCTGTTCCGGCAACCATCCAACCCATCATGTAAACCTTCATAGCTTCACCCAACTAGTTCAGTCGCCAACCAGGATAAATAAAAACTCCAGCAAGCACACTACCCTGGATTGGATACTAGCCAGTAAGAGCCCCCAGTCATATATAACAGGCTGCTTATCAGATAGCCTCAGTGATCACTCCCCAACATTTCTACTGAAAAAATACCAATACCAAGCTAAACCTGTCGTCTACCGTCAGATACATAAAAAAAATAAACTTTAACCCACTCACATTCATCTCATCCCTCAAAGAATGTAACTGGCATCCTCTAAAGTACCTCAGTCTTGATGACGCAGTTGAATTTTTTAATACTACCTTCCTGAGTATCCTTAATTACCATGCCCCCATAAGACTTTCCAGAATCAAAGCACAACCCTCCCCATGGCTACAGAAAACCACTAAGTCAGAAATGAAAAACAGGGATAAAGCCTGGGAGCACTGGTGCAAAACCAAGACCCCCACAACTAGACAGAAATTCCTAGAACTACGCAATAGAGTCAAAAAGCTAATAAAACAGGACAAATTCCAATACTACCAGTCTGCCCTAGACTCCTCCGAACACAGCCCCAAACAATTCTGGTCCTCCATAAACTCCATCCTCCACCCAGGTAAAGTCAGTACCCCCCCCTCCTAACATCCCTCACTCCTCAGAAAATATTGCTACCTCATTTAACACACACTTCACACAAACCATACTATCACTAACTAAACAACACAACCCCCCTCCCCTCCAACCCACACCTTCAACTACTAATCGCCCCACTGCCTTCTCTTTTTCTCCTGTACCTACCTCCAACATAAAAAAACTCTTAACTAAACTTAAACCCACCAAATTAGCAGCAGACAACCTCCCAAGTGAATACCTACAAATCGCAGCTGATGCTCTGGCCTACCCAGTATCTATCTTGAGTAACCGATCTCTGTCAGAAAGTTATGTTCCCACACTGTGGAAAGTATCACATATAATTCCCCTCCACAAAGGCGGACCCTCCACAGAACTAACCAATTACCGCCCCATAGCTATTCTCTCTTCACTCTCCAAAATACTAGAGAGATGCATACACTCTCAGGTCTCAGACTACCTTCTTACTAACAACCTCCTTTCCAATACTCAGCATGGGTTCTGACCAAACCATAGCACCACCACTGGCTTACTCTCCTTTACTAACACTATCCTTCAGCATAAAAACAATGGCTATCTCTCCTCTGCTACTTTCCTAGACCTATCTAAAGCATTTGACATGGTCCCACACAAACAACTTATCTCTGTCCTCAATAACCTATCCTTCTCACAATCAGTCACCAACTGGTTTCAGAGTTACCTGTCTGACCACCAACAATCCGTTGTATGACAGAATGACATATCTCCCCAACTACCTGTCTCCATAGGGGTTCCCCAAGGATCCATCCTTGGACTCCTACTCTTCTCTGTTTTCACAAATAATCTAGCCTCTGCCACCACACATGGCACACTCATACAATACGCAGATGACTCGACCATCATCTGCTCAGCTCAGTCCCTACCCAAACTGCAAAAAGTCACACAGGAAGCCTTTTCCTCTGTTGAAACTTGGTTATCCGATGCCCAATTAATACTCAACCCAAACAAAACTAAACTACTCATCTTCCAACCCACCAAACATACTCAAACCAACTCTCACTTTAACATCACAGCAAAAGACAACACCACTATATACCCAACTGAACACACCAAATTGCTAGGAGTGGAAATAGACAATAAACTAAAATTTGACATTCACATATCCATGACCATAAAAAAGTCCACAAAAAACTAGGAGTGTTATACAGAAATAAGCATCTTCTCACCAAAGCAGCAAAGATTTCAATAGCAAATTCCCACCTTATCTCCACCCTACTTTATGCCTCTCCAATATATACCAACCTAAGGCAATGCAATCTAAACAAGCTAGAGACCTGCTACAACAAAATTGCCAAATTCACCACAGTGGCATCCTACCGTAGTCACCACTGTCTCTCACTTGCTGAACTGGGCTGGCGTGAACTCCCTCACCTCCTTCAATGGTATCAACTCTCACTCACCCACAAACTAGTAAACCATCCACTAAATGTCCCATCCCTCCAGAATCTACTCCAACCCTATTGCACCGCCAAACCACTAAGATCCAGCAACAAAAATCACTTGCAGATCACTAAAGCCAATAACTCTGCTGGTGAAGCACTATTCTCTTGCACCATAGCCAAATTATGGAACTCCCTCCCACCCACAATTACCTCCGTACCATCATGCACCCACTTCAAAACTTTACTAAAAGGGCACCTAAAAACATGCTGGCTAAGCCCTTGCAACTCCCACTCTAATATCACCCACCCCATCCAACCACTACCTTTCTTTCCACTCCACTAACTACCTTGATTATAGCAAGCTCAGATGCTCATAAGCCTAGTACTTATACAGCAGGAACTTCTTATTTTAACATTTGTTAATGTCTGTTATGTACTTCACAGATAAAGATTCTAGCTGCCTACTGATGTACTGTGTTCTTCATCTGTAAATATGTTGTAAGTAATTGCTATGTAAATTGTTAATCGCTATGTAATCCAATGTAACTACTGTCTGTTTATTTTAACTGTGGAGCTTTTCTCCCTGGGCCTCCGCTGAAAATGGACCTACGGCCAGTCGGACACTCCCGGTCAACAAATATAAATAAATAAATAAATAATTTGCCTACATAAAAGCCTATTGTTGTAGCGGTTTAGTTGCTTATTCTGTTTCTTGTAACATTTAGGTATTTTAGATACTGAAATAATTATTTTCCGCAACTATTACATAACATATGGGACATAATTATGTCCTACAATCCCAGGACATTTGCCATTTGTAATGTATTTTGTCAGGACAAAACTGTCCAAAGAGGGACTGTCCCTCGCAAAGCAGGACAGATGGTAACCCTACTGTGGACACCAGATTGTTTGGGCCAACACATAGCCACGGTCAGTGCAGGTTTAGAACATTCATTTGTTTCCTAGCTGTGAGCCTTATACCTTTGGCACTTTTGTTGTTTGCCTGTTTCTTCTATGAATTACGTTTATTCTATCCTGACGTAACCGCTTTAGGCAACTGTTACATGCAGTATGGTACATAGTTATTTCCTACAATCACAGGACATTTGGCATTGTATCATTGTTGGCCAGGTCACACCTAAACACACATTAATTGTCCCTCACACAGTGGATCAGGGGGTATCCTGTTTACGTCAGTGCCTTCATCACCCTTATACCATGTGCCACTATGCGAATGTGTGCAATATATTCTCTCGCTTATTTGTGTTGGGACACGTGTGTCACGGGCAGGTGTTTGATCCTGGGTAGTAGGTTCTGCATGACCATCTAGGGCTGGACAGTCTCGTGCACCACTACTGCACATTCCAACTTGTGTCCAGATATCTACAGGACTGGACTTTGTGTCTTCATACCCATTCTAATGTTTACACAGGTTACTTATCCCATGAGGGATATCCCCAAAATTGAACAAGACCAAAACAAGACAAATACCGACCATTCTTCTGACGTTATGAAAATGTGCTGGGGTTTTACATGCAAGGGATACATAGTTTTCAATCCTGAAACTGCCTAGGGTGACATTACCTACTACATATGCGTAGTGGTCACTATGTGTAGATGTGGCTGCACCAAACCAGTAGGCCAAGTATGGCTGGATTTGGTGGACTTTCAGGTATGGGAGTGGGTTATGTGCTATGGAGGGGATGCTGGGTAGTCCATTAAGCATCCAGGTGTGTTGCGTTTGATATGGCCAGTTCCATCAGGACCAATCTGTGGGTATGTGCCGGTGACATGTCTATACATTTGTATTGCACATTTTAATATTCATATGTTTGTGGGATTGTGTTCTAGAGTATGGCCTGTCTGGTTGTATTGCAGATGTGTATACATGTTTTTGAGTTTCTTTCTGCTTCACCCGCTGCTCCCTCATACACCTCCGGTTCACCTATTCTGCATACGACACAGTGTCGCCTTGGAGGATTATACCATTACCCATCCCCCCCAACACACATATTCCTGACACTCCATCCATCACTGTTTTAGTTGATGGCCCATGACATGGTCAAGGTAACACATTGCATACCCTACATATGTCAGGTACCTGTATGGTTGTGTGGACTACCCTGCCATGTTTGACTTTCCACATGCTATAACTCACGCACATAGGTACACGCCCATACTTAACTTTCATGACATGGTTGGTATACCCGGGTAATACCCGTTCAACTGTGACACATCCTGACAAGTTCGGCTTGGACCGCTGATGTGCAGATTTTGGCCGACTGTTCTAATCATTGGTAGGATGCCACCTTTTCCTATGTCCAGGATGGGATATATTCCGGACACATATCTGAATGTACTGGATAACACGTACCCACAGTCAATGGTACAGATAATACTGTTCCTTTCAGCCTACATGTTGCCTTATTGTTGTAGCAGTTATATGCTCCTTTTGTTTCGTTTACATGCTTATTCTATTTCCTGTCACATTTGGTATGTGAAATAAGGACATACCTATTGTATGTGACTATTATATGCGTTGTGGGATATAATTCGGTCATACGGTTGCTAGATATGTACATTTATCGTGTTTTATGTTATGGACACATCTGCCCAGCTGTGTATCCTCTCTCACAATATAGGTCAGCTGGTGTCCCTGACCATTGGGCTGGATGTACCTATTGGCGGCGCGCTAACATATGATGCGTTTCACTTCCACTTGGTATAACTATCTACACTGCGTTGGACTACGGGCACACAGTTTTCAATGTCATTTGTTCAAAGATAGGGACCCGTTATTCCCTACCGTGCATTTGTGTTTGCTTCTTCATTTTGTGTTCGCAGGAACTGTCTTGCATGCTTTGCATATGTTTCAGTGTCCATGGACACTGACAGATGTGATTACTATTGCTTGCAAATTGTTATATGCAAGCATTTTAGGTTGCACATCGACAGCTGACATTTCCACGCCACCATGCGGCACTTCGACACACCCTATGCACTCGCGCTCCTTTCCTATGCACTTGGCTGTGGCGGCAGCGCGCCTTCATTAATATGCATTTGGCGCTACTGCGCCATGTTCACGCAGCATGGTCGGCGCAAGCCTAACACCAGCCTTGTGCCGAGCTTCATGAATCCCAGGGAAGGTGTATAATTTAAACTAGCAGTTCCGATATTTCTGTATGAGAGAGAAAGTATGTGTATGCATATCTATGTGTATGTATGTATGTATGTAATTTAAACTAGCCATTCCATTTGTATGATAGATTGTGTGTGTGTGTGTGTGTGTGTGTGTGTGTGTGTGTATGCGTGTGTGTGTTTAACATAACTCTGAACTGTCTAGATTTAGCTTCATAAATTTGATCTGTTTTTCATAGAATTTGTGGTTTTCTGGCAAATCACAGAGGATTGAAGTAATTAAATAAGGACCTGTATATGAGTTTCAGGCAACATTCTTCAGAAAATGCATGCTAACACAAATCCTGTTATTCTAGCAACTTTCTAAGTTAAAGAGAGCAATATTTAAACTCTATCAGTATTATTGGGCCTTTGTATTCCCATTGTTTTAGGCTTTGTTAAGATTTTTTCACTAAGAGTTTGAGAGGTATGCATATCTCTCAACTGTCCAGATTTTTCCCTCATATCTTTTGTCTATTCCTCATAAAATGTGTGGTTTTCTGGCAAATCACCGAGGATTGAAATAACTAAATACTGTCATACATGTGAGTTTCTTATTTCATTTCCTTTAGAAAATGCTTGCTAAGGCAAATGTTATTCTAACAACTTCTATAAGAACAATATTTATAATTTGCCCTATTTTGGGGCCTTAGTCCCCCCATTATTTTAGGCTTTGTCCAGATTTCTTGTGCTAAGAGGTTGAGAGGTATGGAGGTATGATATGTAATACCCTAGTTGGGGGAGGCAGGTTAGTCTATTAACTTGATCATGCTTGACCCTGTAACTTGGTTACAGGAGGAAAGAGCCTGACTCCTCTACACCAACTACCAGACTGCTGAAGTAATTGTGACCTTCTGTGGAGACAAGATCCTGAATTCTCTACACCAACTACCAGACTGCTGATGGAATTGTGAGTCTGAGTTTCACTACATTTTCAGGGAATTGTGAGTTTCAGTGCATTTTCATGGAATTGTGAGTTTCAAGTGAAGAGAGGTTTACTGTTGCTCATGCTGTCTGTTTTCAATGTGCAACTAATGGTTTTGTTTAGTAAATTGCAGTCACTGTTTGTGCTCTAGAATATGAAGCAGTGTGTTAATAGCATAATTGCCTTTGGTGTAGAAGACTGTAGATTCTACTCCTACACCATGTGTATGGGGTGCTAATATTGCAGTGCCCTTTTGATTGCAGATTATTTGTTGCATTTTAAGGAGGATAGGGGTTCTGCACTCTGGAGTGTGTCCTCCTTTGTATGAGATGCTTAGTAACTATGAACTTGTTGTCGGTTTGTCAGTCATTCCCTTTGCAATATTACCAGCTTACCATTTTTAATGTTATACAGACTATTCATTTTTCAAAGGCAGCAAGTACTGAATTTGTAGATGAAACACTGAAATGTGAAGTTGTTTGCCAGTAGCATCTTCTTCATTAGTTACAGATCTCTTTAATGTGGCATTATTTGGATAACTTTTACTTCTGCAGAGATTGTACTTATTGACTGATACTAGCAGATTGTGATGAAAGAAGTTTGAGTGGCCTTTCATGGTAAAAAAATGTTCTGAAATGGGCAGTTCTGTCATTATTGGGTCATACATTTTCAGTTTACAGTTTCATTGTTTACTGGAAAAATGTTCAAAACTACAAATTTAAAAGACACACTTGCAAGGAATATAATTTAAAACAATCAGGAAGGTGAATCAAAGAACGTATACATGTATGCATGACCCTAAAATATGTGCAAGGAGCCTATGGTTTGTAAACAGCCCAAAGGTAAACTTACTTCTCCACTGGCCAGATGCATTTTACTTGAATGCGGGTTTTAATGCCATTTCAATGAATGTGGGTTTCAATGGCAGAAAAGTGTACTGCTCATGCTAATTTTTTTTTCATTGTGAGACTGTATTGTTTGTTTAGCAAATGGCTATCAGTGTTTCTGCAATGTTATTTCAATATCTGTAATCATCGTAGAAGTAAATAAAAAACAGTATGCACACTGATAGGTCTGAACAGTGCTTATGGTAACTGGGGAGAAACAGCCACGTAATGGAACACTGGAATGGCTGGGGAGGGGGCTGATGGAGGGTGGAGTAGGGGGTTGATGCAGGAGGGGCTGCTCTGGGGAGGCAATCTATTACTTTACCTAGGGCCCATTTTGACCATGATCTGGCTCTGCAAACAGGATTATGGCACCCAGACCATCTAAGCCACCATTCAGTGATGTAGAGAGCGAGGTCATCATTCAACAGTGATGTAGAGAGCAAGGTCATCATTCAACAGTGATGTAGAGAGCAAGGTCATCATTCAGCAGTGATGTAGAGAGTGAGGTCATCATTCAACAGTGACGCTGAGATCAAGGTCATCATTCAACAGTGACGTTGAGATCAAGGTCATCATTCAAGCCTTATGCCACCATGAAACCTTCCCGCTCGACAGAGACAGACAGAGGTGATATGTCTGCCAGAAATGCATATGGCAGCAGGTGGTCGCTGACATAAACAAAGTGAGCTGCCATGCCAGAAACTATAATCAAGTGTGGCACCATGCCACTGATATGATTATAGCGACCTGAAAGACTGCAGCTGCAGTTGCATGTAACCAGATGGCCACAGGGGGTGGTTTTATAACGTACCACCACTCACTGAAATTGAGGAGTTCCCAACAGCTCAGCAGAGGGTTCACACAAAATCTTTGATGTTGTTGCTGATGTGAATGACAGGCCAAGTATGTTCCAAGTGTGTCCCAAGAAAAACTTCAAGGTATGCTTTCTATAATGCATCATACTAATCAGCTGTCCAGATTTTTGCAGAATGTCCAGATTTTTCCCTCATATTTTTGGTCTGTTCATCATAAAATTTGATGTTTTCTGGCAAGTCATTGATGACTGAAGTCACTAAATAATGGCATACATTTGAGTTTCATTAAAGTTTCAGACTTCATATCCTTCAGAAAAATGCATGCTAGCACAAATCCGATTATTCTAATAACTTTCTGAATTTATAAGAGCAATATTTAAAGTATGTCCCTATTTTGGGCCTTTGTTTCCCCATTATTTAGGCTTTGTCCAGATTTCTTGTGCTAAGAGCTTGAGAGGTATGTAAGGCATTTACTACCATTCTAGACATTTGTACGTGTTAATACTTGTATACTTCTGATATATCTGGAAACATCGAGGCATGTGGCTTAGAAGAGACACAGTCGAACAGAGATTGTGGATGTGTGCGTGAGTGTGTATGTGTGTGTGTGTGTGTGTGTGTGTGTGTGTGTGTGTGTGTGTGTGTGTGTGTGTGTGAGGAGGAATAGTCTGATTGACTCTGAGATATTTCTTAAGGGGAAGACATGCAGAGAATTATCTCTTGTCCTTGTGTCACTGCATAGTGATGCTTATTAGCCTTTTTTCTAGTGCCTTCCTGTTTTTCCAGGCACATCAGAATTTTCATCAGAAAGACCACCTGCACATGGTAAACACAAACTTTCTTTGATTAGTAATAACCATTAATTAGCTGCAAGTCTGAGGAGAGAGTAATTATTGTATTCCTTTAGCATCTGAAATTGTTTAACATGAGTCTTTAGAACACAGTTTTGATCATTCCTACTCCTGGTCCCTATTTCTCTCATTCTTGTTTTTGTTTCTTATTATCGCATGCGATCCTGACAGTGTCAGTGTAGAACTCACACCTCCTGTTGTCAGAATATAGGGGTAATGTCTGATGATGGCGGTGATGACATAGCGGTACAGTCAAGAGGTGCAGAGGATCAGTCTGACACTGAGGTTGTGGCTCACATATCCACTGACGTTATTTTGGACACAGTCAGTATGCCAGTGTATACCTATGCCACTAAACCCTTGGATATAAGACAAGTTGATGGTGACATGGTTGACCGAGGTAGTGTAGTTATATAGGACCATCATGTAGGCACAGGCATGCTCTACCAGGACCTCGGAAGAGATAGTGTGAGTCCTAAACATGATGAATTCTGATGTGTGTGACTGACTCAGCCATGTGGGTGAATCCTTGGATAAGATGAGTGACACATTGGATCAAGCAGTCTCTGTGATGGAACAACTGCTGAGGGGGGTGAGCACCCATGTATCCTTAGAGACATGCTATATCCCACTCCCATAGTAGCACTATTTCCACTGCTCCTTCAGTGATTGAGGTGTCCACAACCAGACATGGTAGGTTACAATGTCATGGTCCTCCTGCACACAGTCGTGAAGAGACCCTGTCCAGTAAACATTTAGGTAGCACCCCCACTTTGAACTGGGGATGTGGAAGTGACAGGGCAACTCCTGTCAGAGTCATTCAAATGGTTGGTGGCGGTGACACTGAAGTTACTACTCTCCCATGCATGGCTCATACCTGTCTGACATGCCAGGACATAGTGCTAACACACAAGGACACAGCTTGATTGTGTTCATGCAGGCACACACACATTTCTTAGTAAGTTCCCATACTGACTCACACAGATGAAAGCTAAACAAATCTTAACGTTGATCATGATGCATCTCTTGTTGCTGTCCCTGACAAATGTCTTACTTTACTGAATGCTCTATGTTTCTTACTCTCACACACTCACTTCTTTGGTGTTAGCGTTGTCTTCCTACCCCCCCTGCAAATGATGGTGATGATGACTGTGCCATGCCCTTTGTTCATTTTGTTTTAACTTAGGTTTGCATATATTGTCTGAGGCACAAAGTGGATAGCTAAGTGAGCCTTTCTCACAATGTTGATTTTATGCATATTTATTACATTAGAAAATTTGGGATGTTTTGGTACATGCTCATTAAGAATGATTATTTCAGTTAGTATTGTAATTCATACATTCAAGTCACTGATATTGCATTCCTGCTTATTGCTCTATTTGTGAAACTGTTGGTCTAATTGGCCTGTTGACTGTTCTGTGTACAGTGGGTAAATGGCTAACTTGATGCAGGTTACTGTGTATAATGCATAGCTGTATATTGCAAATATTTTATTTTTATTTTATTTAACATTTGTTGACCGGAAAAGTCTGACTAGGTTCCACAGAGCCTGTTTTCAGCGGAGGCCCGGGGAGAAATGCTCCAGATATCAATCATGTAAGCCAGTAATGCCATTGCTGGACACCTCACACAGGTTTGGCTTAAGTACATTTATGACTAACAGTATGCAGGTATATAACTAACTTTTATATTCTTACACATTTGTCTTTATACTACGGGTTCCATGCTTAACTTGACATTACTGCAGCTATGAGTCTTGTCCTTTGGGGCTGTCTCTGTCTGATGCTATCAGTACACAGCCACTATATGGGGAAGTAAAGTTTGTAGATCTTGGCTGGCATCAGTTTTGCTGTTTAATGTGCTTACATTGTTATCCATCTTTTTTAGGTGGTGAATGTGCACACTATCCTTTGCCTCTTAGCTAGGTTAAGGGTATATTGTGCACACCTACATCTGCTGGATCCCTCTGCAGCTGGAGGTTCTCTCTCAGAATCCTCAGCTGTGTGGGCTGGAGGTGGTGGCCTGCATGTGGCCCAGAGATGTGTGGTCCTGGTCCTTGCTGCCCCTGTTGTAGCTGTTTCCTCAAGATTATATTGTGCAAGATAGAACATATTATGACAATTTTTGCACAGATGCCTGGGTCACATTGCAGGTCGCACCCCATGACTTCTTGACAAACACATGCTCTATGATGTTTCTAATTTAAGCGTGAGCATCACTGTATCCTTCTTCTAGGTGTGTGTGTGCATTTCTAATGGGTCATGGTTCCAGTGCATAACCTGCATTAACTAGTAGATGGCTTTGTGAAATATCACCCGTAAACAAATCCACAGGAACCGAAGGATGTCAGAACCACAAAGAGAATAAAATAAGATAGAATTTAATGAAGAGCTTTTCTTCGAGCACAGTGACTCGACTTCCTCAGACAAACAAGTGAACATAAATTCATGCTTAAATGCACTTCACAGATAAAGATTCTAGTTGTCTACTGATGTACTATGTTCATCTGTAAATATGTTGTAAGTAATTGCTATGTAAATTGTTAATCACTATGTAATCCAATGTAAATACTGTCTGTTTATTTTAACTGTGGAGCTTTTCTCCCTGGGCCTCCGCTGAAAATGGACCTACGTCCAGTCGGACATTCCCGGTCAACAAATTGAAATAAATAAATAAATAAATAATTTAAAACCATCATGTGACAACTAATATTAACATAATTAATGACTAATTATACAATTGGCAGCTAGATGATTCTTAAAGATACAGTTGTTCCCTTTAGGGTTACAATAACTTATTTTAATAGGAAAAGTACTCAGTCAAATAATGTTCTGGACCCTTGTATCAGAACATTATTTAACTGAGTACTTTTCCTATTAAAATAAGTTACTATAACCCTAAAGGGAACAACTGTATCTTTAAGAATCATCAAGCTGCTAATTGTGTAATTAGTCATTAATTATGTTAAGATTAGTTGTCACACGATGGTTTTAAATGTTTCTAAGCATGAATTTATGTTCACTCGTTTGTCTGAGGAAGTTGAGTCACTGTGCTTGATGAAAAGCGCTTTATTAAACTCTATTTTATTTTATTAAATATCACCCGTAACAAACCGTGGGTAAAGCTGGAAAGTCTGCCGTATGTATGAGTCATGATAACTGCCTAAGTTCCCTGTACAGCCATTGAGGATGATCCCTTGGGCATTATAGACAGCTTGGCAGTTGATTGAGTGGAATTCCTTCCTGTTGAACTATGCCCTTCCCTGTTCACCAGGGGGGGCTTTTATTTCTATGTCAGTGCAGTCTAACGCCCACAAAACTTAAGGAAAGTGTGCTACAGCATAAAATTCATGCATTGTTCTTGCTTTCTCCTCTGGTGTGCAGGGAAAATAGATGCACTCATTTGTAAGTTCTAACATGGCATTAAGACATTGGTGCAATATTCTGGAGGCTGAGGCCTGTGACACCCCTAGTATATCCCCTGTGGGTCTCTGGAATAAACCAGTAGCTTATATTGATAATGTTACAAATTTCTTAGTTTCCACTGGCATAGGTTCTCCTCAGTTTCCCCTGGGTCTAAGGTAGGGGAAGCAGAGGATGCAGAGTTCCTGTAGTGTTTCCCTATTAATCCTATATCGCTCTAATATTTCAATATCATGCAGTGCATGACGTGGTAAACAAGCTCTGAAGGGTCTTCTCCTTGGTTGAAGTCTTAGCAGCAGCAGCAGCAGCATAGATTTGACCCTGTTGCACATACACATGCAAGAGAGTAGTAGCAGCCCCTAACACGGCTTTTTTTTTCTAAGTGTTATGGTGCCTGTATTCCAATAGGTTTTGGAGTTCATGGCAATGAGCTAAATCAAGTTTACATTGATTACTTTATAGCTTCTTGAATGGTTCTGCCATCTTGGATTGGTTAATTAGCATGTCATTTGGCTAGTTAGACTTTCATTATCATACTCCGCTGTTCCCTTGTCTAGACACATCACACATTGCTGGACCAAGGCAAGAACAGCACCTGCAGTAAGCACAGACAATGATCCTGAGGGAGAGCATTCAACTGCAGAAGGAACTGGCAGATGTAGGCATACATAATATGCCCTTGCCCTGGTTAAGAGGCAAATGATAGCACACACACTCACCAGTGAAAGAATGCACATAACAACCTAAGTACATACAAATATTAAAATTGATGCATTCCAATGCCCATAAACTTTAAATTTCCATGTAATGGCTGTGTACAGATACCATCAGACAGAAGCCCCAAAGCACATGACTTGTAACTGCAGTAATGTCAAGGTATGTGTGGAGCCTGTAGTTTATGAACAAATGTGTAAGAAGATAAATGTAAATGACAGTCATAAAAGTACTGAATCATAACCTGTGTGAGGTGTCCAGCAATGGCATTCTTGGCTTATATGAAAGATATCTGTAATATGCAGCCAGGGACGTTGGGAGGCATATGCACTGTACTGATTTCAGTACAACTTATTTAGAAGGGGGGTAGCTTTTTAAATTTTCACTTTTTTTATTTTCGCGCTTTACTGCACGATGACATCAGCTCATCCAGTCGGAATGGAGCTCACCGCGCATGTATTTCCGGCCAGTTCAAATGCTTTTCGAGCGGGAGGATTCAAGCGTTATGTTGGTCTCACTTCAAGGACTTTATTTAGAAGGGTCTTGCAACCGAAGGTTGGTGAGTAATATGAAGAAAGAGAGAGTGTGTGTGTGTGTGTGAAAATGCCCCAGGTGGGATGTACTGGTGATTACTCATGGTGGTGTGGTAGGGAATACCTCAGGCTTGAACCCTGTACCTTGTATGCAGGTGTTAAAGACCTGAATTCCCTACCCACCACCATTTGTAAAAAAATTGCAGATTTTTGCCTCATATTTGATCTGATTAATATCTGTATCATATCTGTGGTTTTTAAATACTGCAATCCTTGAAATTTGATGGTGCAGTGGTAGCAACATAGCATTGATGCCTCACAGCTGTAGGTTCTTGGGGTTGGTTCTTGGCTGGGGTGCCTTCTTTGGGGGGGGGGCTGTCTGTATCTTCTTCCTGTGTTTGTGTGGGTTTGCTTTTGTGTCCACCCATGTTACAAAGACATGTCTGCATTATTTTTTCCTGGGCCTCTGCTGAGAATTGTTTTTTTTTTTTGTTCCAAGTCAGACTGTCCTGATTAACAAATTGACAGGCATTTAAATTTCAGACTTCAGGTTTCTGAATGTTTACTTCCTTACATATTTGATGGTGCAGTGGCAGTATTGTTGCCTCACAGCTATAGGTTTTCTGGTTTGATTCTTGGCTGGGGTGCCTTCTGTGTGGAGTCTGCATCTTATCCCTGTGTTTGTGACATAGTAAAACAACTTTTATTCTAGCAATAAATATATACTAACACAACCTTTTTATAGCAATTTTTTTAAGTTTATGACTATTTGAAATTTGTCCTTATTTTTGGGACTGTAATACCCTATTATTGGCTTTGTCCAGGTTTTTTGTGCTAAGGTTGGCAGCTATGGCAAGAACTGAATTCACTGAATATGTTTGAGGGCTGTATTCCCTCATTACTGGGTTTGTCCAGGTGTTTTGTGCTAAGAGGTTGACAGCTATGGTGAGAACTGAATTCATTAAATGATAGCCATTTAAGTTTCAGTCTTCCTCTCTTTCACAAAGCAGGTGATTTGGCATAGTGGTATGTTGTTCTGACTATTTTGCACAGTGACCTTGGCAGTAAAATGTATGATGGTAACACAGCATTTTATTCCAGCAGCTTTCCAAGATTATACAAGCAATGTTTAATGTGTTCCTGTTTTTTGCCCTTTTGACCCACCCCAATAAATTTGGCTTTTTCCAGACTTCTTGTGCTGCGAAGATGAGATGTAGTTAAGTATTGCGTAGATTTTACAAGGAGCTGAGAGCTGCAGGGGAAGAGAAGTTTAGTGCTGATTATGCTAAGTCGTCTCGCATTGCTAGTAGCACAAAATGTTGTGTACTTGCTTTTAGTGCAGAAGGTTGTTGGTTCTACTCCCATAAGGGGTGAATGCTGCTGTACTGAAAGTTAAGACACTAACTATGCGCCTGTTATCAGTTTGCCATCCATTTCCTATTGCAATATTACTAGCTTATTATTAATGTAATTTAGGCAATTTATTCCTCAGGGGCATCAGACACTTTATTTTTTGGTGAAGTCATGAAATATAAAGGTGATTGCTAGCAGCAACCTCTTCATTAGTTAGATTTATTTAACATGGAATTATTTAGATGGCTTTTTTTACTACTTCAGAGATTGTGCATATTATTTACTGATAATGGTGGACTGTAGAAGTTTGATTAGACTTTTATGATGGAAATGTTCTGAATTGGGCAGTTTTGTTTCATTGTTTACTGGAAAAATGTTCAAAGCAATAGGAAGGTGTATCAAAGAGCACATGTATGTTTCATATGCAAGGGGCCTATGATTTAAAAGCAGCCCAGAATTAATTTTTATCTGCCACTGGTAAAATGTATTTTTCTTTGAATGTGGGTTTTAATGTTGTTTCAATGAATGTGAGTTTCAAGGGCAGAGAAGTTTTAATGCCAAGTTTGTTTAGCAGATGTCTTAGTGTTTGTGCTGTAAAATGCAAAATAAAACTTTCAAATGAAGTTCAAATCATCATAGAAGTAAATCAGTATGCACATTAGTGTTTATGGTAAATGGAGTGAAATAGCAAAGTAATGGATCATTGGAATGGCTGCAGGGCGAGGCTCCATTCGACCATGGTTTTGTGAGGTGGAAGGGCGGCAAACTTAGACAGCCCCAGCTGAACTATACCTCCCAACTGTCCAGATTTTCAAAGAATGAATAGATTTTTTGCTTCTTAGTTTTGGTTTGCTCCTCAATATGTGGTTTTCTGGCAAATGATTTAGGAATTAAGTCACTAAATAATGACACACTATTTTCAGACTTTATAACCTTCAGAAAAATGCATGCTAAAATAAGACCTGTTCTATCAACTGTCCCAGTTTATACAAGAGCAATTTTTAGTACTGTTTATATGTTCCCTCAATATATTTGGCCTTGTCCAGATTTATTGCATTAACAGGTTGAGAGGTACATGCAAATAAATTGCTTTATAGAATTAGGCATATCCAAACCTCAACTGTCCCTGATTTTGGCTCAAAATGTTGCTCTTCCCCTAATGATCCCCCCACAAAATAGCAATTTTGGAAGAAAACATAGAGGGTTTACTTTACTTTTATAAATAACTAATGATCAGAGTTATACATTACTTTTATTTCAGAAATGCATGTAGATTCTCTAATTTTGTCAGCTGCTCTAAGAGAACTGTGCTCATATTAAAATGGTGTCCCTCCTTTGACAGGTTCGCAGCTGTATTGTCTGGCAATTTTATATTTTTGCATCACATTTTTGGTCCGTTTTTCATAAAATTGCAGTTTTCTGGCAAATTAGTGGCAAATTGTTAAAGACTGAAGTTAGAAAATAATGCAGACATTTCAGTTTCAGATTTCATACCTTTCAGAAAATTCGTACTGATGCAAGACCTACTACTATTCTATTATCTTTCTAAGTTTATAAGAGCAATATTTAAAACAATGTCCTTATTTTTGGGACTTTGTCTCAGTTTTATTTATGAGTTTGTTGCTGTAAGAGGTTGAGAGGTTGTGTGTGTGTGTGTGTGTGTGTGTGTGTGTGTGGTAGGTAGCATACCTCTCAACTGTTCACATTTTGCAGAATGTCCAGATTTTTGCCCCATATTTTTTGTCTGTTCCTCATAAATTTTGTGATTTTCTAGAAAATCATTGAAGGCTGAAGTTGCTAAATAATGACAGACATTTGAGCTTCAGACTTCATGTCCTTTAGAAAAATTCATACTAGCACAAATCCTGTTATTCTAGCAACTTTCTAAGTTCACGAGAACATTATTTAATATCTGTCCCTGTTTATTTTAGGCTTTGTCCATATTTCTTGCACTAAGAGGTAGGTAGGGTGTGTGTGTGAATGAAACATCCTAGTTAGTGGTAGCAGGTGGTTAGTAATTTACTCAAGCTCAAAACCTGTACCTTAGTTACAGAAAACAAAAGCATAAAGTCTCTACCCCAACTACCATGCTGCATTTTTCAAAGAACTAACATTTCAGGTTAATTTTCAATTCAAGGAACCGAGTTTGAGTGAATTTATATTATATTACTGAAGAGGCATTACAGCAAATGCCTCTTCATCGACACTAAAAGAGCGAACCGTGAATTACGAGAATGGCCGTAGCTTGGCTGGGGAGGGGGGTAGCAGTTTGAGAGCTGTCAGTACAAATTTGAAAATCCTAGCTACACCCCTGTATGCAGCTATGCATTGTACACAATCACTGGCATCAAGCTGGTCACTTACCCACTGTACACAGTCAACAGGACAATTACATCAACAGGCTCATAAGTAGAGCAATATGCAGGAATGCAACAACAGTGGTTTGAATGCATGACCTACAATACTAACTGAAAAAAAACCTTCAGAAATGAGTGGTTACAAAAATATCCAAAAGCCTCTCATGTAATAAGCATGCATTAAATTAACAAACTGAGAAAGACTCTTTTAGCTATCCACTCTGTGCATCAGATATAGCAAAACCAAATGAACAAAGGGCATAGGACTTTCATCATCATTTGCATGGGGGAGGGGCAGTAGGCCAAGGCTGACACCAAAGCTGAGAGTGTGTGTCAGTAAGAAACACAGAACATTCAGTAAAGTAAGAAATATCACAGGGCCACAAACAGGAGATGTATCCCAATCAAAATTAAAGGTTTCCTAGTTTGCATGTGTGTGTGTCTGTATGGTCATTTTTTTGTGAGAGTGTGTGTGTGTGTGTGTGTGTGTGTGTGTGTGTGTGTGTGTGTGTGTGTGTGTGTGTGTGTGTGTGTGTCAATGTGTGTGTCTGCATGACCACAATCAAGCTCTGTGCTAGCACTATACCCTACCATTGTCAAACAGGTGTCTGCCATGCATGATACAGTTGTTGTTGTTGCTCTTGGCCAAGTGATCTGCCTCTGTCAGGAGTTGCACTGCCATTTCCACTTCCCTGGTTTGAAATGGGGGGGTGCTACCTGAATGTGAGTGATATCTGCTGGACAAGCTATCGTAGTGACTACGTCCAGGACCATGATCCCATGGCCTACCATGTCCGGGTGTGGACACCTCAATCACTGAAGGAGCAGTGGAAGTAGTGCCACTATGGGAGCGAGATCTGACATGGCCACATCATCTAACAACAGAGGATGTAGCAGCTCTCCAGACATGTGGATGCTGGTACCTCCCTCAGCTGATGTTCCATCATAGACATTGTCTGATCCACTGTGATACTTATCATATTCAAGGAGTTACCTGCACTATTGAAGCCATCACATGAACCAGAATGCACCATGTGTAAGATTCACAGAATCTCTTCCAAGGCCCTGGTGGAACATGACTGTGCTTTCATGATGGCCTTATACATATGTCTGGTGTGGGAAGTAATGCCACACCAATATCAGGATGAGGGTGGATAGTAGGCCTCCTCTGAGCACCTCAAGCAACCATCCTGTGTGTTATCATGCCCTCACAATGGCTGCAGACAGACTCAAACAGCTCTGCAACTGGAGTAATCACACTATCCTCAACCTGTCCTATATTTGAGGGCTCAGTGGAATGGGTATATGTAGGTATAGAGACTGTGTCCAACATAAGGCCAGGGGATGTGTGCACCACAACCTCAGTATCAGACTAAACCTCTGCACCCCCTGACTGTGCTTCTATATCACCACCAACATCATCAGAGGCTACCAAGACTCTGACATCAGGTGATATGAGTTCTACACTGTCATTGTCAGTATCACCTGTGATAGTAAGCTTTAAACACAAGAAGAAGAGAAACAGTGAGTGGAAATTATCCAAACTGTGTTCTAAACACTCATGTTAAACAATTTCAGCTGTTAAAGCTATACAATGCTTTTACTCTCTCCTCAGACTTACATCTAAGTAATGGTTATTAGTATTCACAAAATGTTTGCGCTTACAATGTGCAGGTAGTCTTTCATATGGTAAGTATGATGCCCTGGAAAAGGGGAAGGCAGTAGAAAGAAGGCTGATAAGATTCACAATGCAAGACAAGAAAATAATGTTCTGCCTGTCTTCCCCTTAAGCAATATCTCAGAATTAACCAGACTGACCACCCCCCCAACACAATCTCTGATGGGTTCTTGCCTCTTCTAAGGCACATGTCTCAATGTTTACAGATGTATAAGTACAAACACATAAAGATGTCAAGAATGGCAGTAAATGCCTTATTTATAGCATACCTGGAATATCTTCTTGGGACATACTTGACCTTTTGTCCAGATCAGCATCAACATTAAGGAGTCTTTGTAAACCCTTTGCTGAGCTATCTGGATCTCTGACAATGGACAGGAGGTGCTCATTTTCATCAGTGGCAGGACCCCCTCCCTGTAGCTATCTGCTGTCATGCTGCTGCAGCCATCTTCTGCATGTTGCTGTAATCATATCAGTGGCATGGTGCAGTACCTGATTATAGTTTCTGGCATGACTACCCACTTCATTTATGTCAGTGACCACCTGCTGCCATATACTTTTTCTGGCAAACATGTCAGTTCTGACTCTGTCAAGCAGGAAGGCTCCATGGTAGCATAAGGCCTCATTGATGACCTAATTATCTGCATCCCTGAATGGTGGCTTGTGTGGAACAGATGATCTTGGTTCCATAATCCTGTATGAAATGAAACAGAAAAAAACACAAAACACATTTGTAGCATATATAGAAATACTTCTCCTCAAAGAAAATCTGTACACCATCCTCAACACAAAACAGTTGAACACACAATACTCATTTTGGACAATACATAAGCAAAGAGAGCCCCCCTCAAAATAAAAAAAGAAAGAAACATTGTAATACATTAAGATTACATCCATTCTGTCAATATTTTTGTAATGAGGACAGCAGTTGGGTAACTGACTACAGGATGGCAGGATTATTAATAACTAGGCAAAAATTCAAAGTCTAATTGTCCACACAATTTTGTTTGGTCTCCTCACTGTTGTGGAGCTTGCCACAGGAAATCTGAGAAACCTAACACCTCCATTAGCTGTACATGCACAACTCCTTGAAGTTGATAATGAACACAGTGCAGTTGTTTGCAGTTATTGGTGAAATTCCAGCAGCAAATAGTAACACAACATTATGATGCATCTTTATCATTACCGACTAACTTGGAAAGTTCAGCAAGAACTGACATTATGCGCTAGCAGTGAATGAAAAAAATGCATACATGTCAACATTCTTTTTTGCATATTGAAGTAGATTCCAAATATTTAATTATAACCAGTTTATAAAAAGAACAAACATACCGTATGAAATAGTGAAGTAATATATAGAAAAATCTCCTCCAAGTAAGTAGCAGTAATGGTCTGTCTCTATCCCTTCCTTCCTTCCACTTCCATAGCTCCACCATTACCTTTATATAGTGTAGATTCAGCCCTCTGAGCACTGTGAAGATGCAAATGAGCTGTTAAATCATTAGCATTCCTGAACAAACAAAAAACAAAATAAAAACAAACACAGGCTGTAGGGGATGGAAACATAGTGTAAGTAGCTACACAACTGTATGCACATGCCCTACGACTGCAGGGAAGAACAATGACAATTGTTAGCTGCTAATGGCTTGCAAGTGTTAGTGATTACTCTGATTACAACAACAAGAAATACTGAGCAGACTCTTCTCTCTGAAGTGTGTGTATAGACTTAAAATAAAAAATGGAAGCACTTGAGCTACGAGAACAGCCTTAACAACATTGATATTCTTGTATGAATAGCACACTGTTCATCATCTTCTTAAAAATCTTTATGAAATGCTGCTCTGCTATATTACACATTGAAATAAAGATGCAAGTAAATAAATGCCCATGACATTGCATTTCTGTAGTTAAGCTGAGAAGAGGGGAAGATGCTCAGAAAATAAACAGAAGAAATAGCTGACAATGTTAGCAACCTTACATTAATATGGTATGGGTTATTATTAGCACAAAGTATTTGCCAATATCACATTCATCTAGACAAGTTCAGGTAGATAAGAAATGTACATTTTCTGATCTTTCTACAGCTTGACCTGTAATATGATAGACCTCTAAGTCAGATCCGTATGGTATGTAAATTTTCTGAAAACTATTCTAAGCCTGTGTTGGTGGCAAAGTGAGATAAGAAACACAACTGAGTGTGTATTATTGTTGCACTGAACTGAATGCTTAAATTCAGCTGGAGTACTGTCTGACAGAGTTAATGCATGTTCCCTGAACAAATCATCAGGTTGTAACCCCCGGATTTAGGAAAGTTCACAATCCTGCATTTTCATTATTATTCCATAATATTTGTTACTTCTGACATTTTTTTTCTTTTACTGCATTTCTCATTTGCGTGTGTTTTGGCAAAGTGAACTTTGGACTGTCGGCATTTCATAGCAGTAAATGAAAGTTCACTGCCCAAGGTACAAACTGAGAAATTTAATCTGGCATGCCAACATTAGTGCATTTTAGAGTGACACAGGTGTGCTTTGCTGCAGCACCTTGAATAGCAGTAAAAGAAATAATTCCACACCTCACCTAAGAGTTAATGTAGTACACATTGTAAATGAAATGAGTTTGATAAAACAGGAAAAATGATACAGTGTTAATCCAACTTGAAACCACATGCTTGGTGTAATGTTTGAAGCAGATATGAAAATGCACCTTGTGCATTTTTTGTGTATGGAATTTAATTTATTATATATATTTTTGCCCTTGTAATTTCTATGCTACTTAACCGAGCGCGGACAGAGCTCACAGTTGAAGGAAAACATGAAAAAGTTCATGTCAGAATGCAGCTTATAACAACAATTTGATTAGGAAGGTAACATTGCATACAAATGGCTATCATAATTAGGTTGATTGCAAAAAATGTTTCATTAATGCTTTGATAAATACATTTTTCTAGGTAGCATGTCATTAATGGTTTACTTATAAAACACAGTTGAATGTGTGTGTAAGTTTTAAGCAGGATAATTATGTTAATTAATTAAAAATGCATTTGCATATCTATGATGGGCAGAATACTTACATTAAAATCATCTTTACTTCTTACATATCCCAACTCTGTTTGAAACCCAACAAAACGCTAAATCCAACCAAATAACAAATACTGCTGGTGAGAGAAAGAAAACGGACGACTCAATCTGTATTTAAAGTTTTTGTTCAATTTAATATCACTGAACTTCATCAGAAACACACCCAAACAATCTTACACAATTTAAATACTTTTCAAAAAAATCACATGTAATAATTAACCAATAAAATAATATATCCAATTTCATCTCATGAATAATAATGATGGTATAAAAATATATATTTTTCTCTTTTTCCCTATACTGATTTTAACTAAAATAAATATTGTAAATGTAAATACAAATATCCCAACTCTGTGTTTAAGACAGTATGTATTGTAATGTATGTATCATACCACAGTCTGCATTACTCAGCTCATGAAAGTGTATCCATTTTACATATATTGACAAACAGTAACACTGCCTCTTACATGGGAATGGATTTCACATGGCATAGAGGCCTATCTGAAGTATACCTTCATTCATACTGAATGCAGTTTATCTGTAATGGACATACTTGAAAAGGACCTCTCCAGTCGGACTGACAAATAATCACCTTACTTGAAATGTATGCATTACTTCTTCCTTGAGTTTTATTCCCACATTGTACAACTAACTTTTTATAGTGTGTAATTCCCCAAACATTATGTCCCAAGTCATTGTATTTAACCTCCCAAACACCAAGGCTTATATTCCAAGCCATTAAGCATGTCAGTGATGACCATCTGAAAAAGTGTGAATAAGCTGTGAGCATCACACATGGCAAATGTCACTGACATGTTTCACACCTTCACTGTGTTTGACAAAATACCTTCCTCTTTGTTTGCTAATGGCTTCTCTGCTTATCATCATGTAAATGCTGTTGGTATGGTTGCTTGTTTTTGTGCACTAGCTGTTAACACAAGATTGGAATGTGGTACCAATTCAGACATAGAGCTATTGCTTGACTTCTGCTGGCATGACTGGTGTGGGAGATGATGGTGCTGAATTTAGAGCAGAGAGGTAGGATGTTGAAGATTTTTGTGGCACTAAAGCTGCAGCCTACTGCAAAGGGACTATGTTGTGTCTCAGTGTAAGACTAAGGCTTGAAACAGATTTGCTAAGGCCGTCTTCAGTACAACTGGCATCCCACACACTGGAGACAATTGCTGTTACTGCTACAGTGACCTGAACCAGCAGATGAAGAACCTCCTTAGCAGTGGAAGGATGAGTTGAGGACTGCGACATCCCTCAGTTGTGTAAGTATACTGACCCAGCAGCATTAAATGATATAGGATGCAATACACCATCAAGATTGTTATTCAATATACTTTCACGTCTCTTCTTCTCTATTGTACAACTGCTGAAGAAAATGCAGTGAAGAGGGAGGCACACTAAGAGAGGTTAAATTGCCTCAGAGAGGCATGGGGTACGTATACATTAGTTCTTCCCGCAAGCCTAATCACTACTATAATTGTATACAGTAGGGCAATACTGAAATAAATAGTTGTATCAATGATATTATTGCAGTGGATTAATGGTACAAGAGAGTAAGATCTTCCCATCATACCTGCATGTGGCAAAGGTGTATAACCTGGGTAATCATAAATGTACATTTTCTGGAAGTATATATTCATGTCACTTGCAATGGATCTAATTCTGTCTCTTTTTTGTCTCACCCCACCCCTTCTCTCTTACTTTTTTTTTGGGCGGGGTATTTTATATAGTATAACATGTTCTGCTGTCATACATTTCTGCTTACCAATACTGATGTGCAGCAGGTAGAGTAACCACTGTGGTTTGGTCCACCATCAGGTAGCTCTGCCCTGCAGCTGGTGCATTGGTAGCCTCCAGGAGAAGTGTTATTGGAGGTGGTGATTTTGTCACCAACAACACCTGACAGGGCTGGTGGGGGGTATAATGGAAAAGTGCCTCACTGCCCAAATCAATTGTATAAAAAAGATGCCACATTAAGGACTGACACAGGAAACTGAGACATCAGACAGTGATGACAGTTCTGTGGGTGAGGACTAAATTGCCACTGCTCTTAAGCTTGACATGGGTACTCCTCTGATGTCCCCTACCTATCCCCAATCACAGTTTCTTCCAACCTTGTGTGTCCATTGCAGTCTTTGTCTGTCTTTTTTGACCTGTATGTCTGTGCCTGCTTCCTCACCAAAACTACTTACCTGACCCTCACATTATTAAGCCCCTTCCTCAACATTCCTCAATTTTTTAAAGTAAAAAAAAGCATAAAAAGGGACGTCTGTCCCACAAAAAATAAAGAGACACATAACTCTCCATTTCACCTATGTGTCTTCTTGACACAGTTGATTTGGTAGAATTGGCTTTACAACACTATTTTGTTGTTGTCATCTACACTTGGTGTGGTGACAGTCCACATTAATCAAATTCTGTCTACACCTCTGTCTTTATGTTGTGAAAAAGTGGATAGCTATGGTTGACTCCCACTACCTCCTATAAATTCCTCTGTTCCTTCCCCCTCTGTCCTCTCCTCTGCTTGTCTCCCATTTCACCACTTTCTTGTCAACCACATTTTTACACATATAATCTGGTCAAAAATTAGAATTACATGCAACGCAAATGGCATCACACACTAATGATGAGTGACAATGAATGATTGTTCATATCCTATGGCAAAACCCAGTCAGTTGTTGCCATTATCTGCAGTAGTCCAGTTGTCCTCACACAAAGGTGCTTAAACATGCTCCGCTATCTGAAAACAGAGTAGAGGTGGAATAAAGGAAATAATTGGCAACAGTTACTGCAACAGTTTTTTTACTACTGAATGTCACCAAGTGTAACTTCTGCTGTGGAATTTGGACATACATCCATTGTCTGAAGATTTATTTTTGACCACAGCATCAAGGGTTTGATTCCAGATGTATGTCACTCATATTTCTTACTGTTATGTACATCTCTGATATGTTTTATGACACATATCTTAATTTTTATCCAGTTACAACCTTTAATTAACAGATTTTTGAATATTATTACAAAAAGCATTTGCAAGCACAACCATGACCATAAGGAAGATTTAGTAAAATACCCTTAAGCTACTCATTTTAATCAAGTTTTGCCTCTCCTACAGCTTCTAGATCCCCAGAGCCATAAGTCAATTATGCACAACATGACAGACAAATAATGAGGCTGCACCGTAAAGATGTACATCAATGACCCATAACACCAACCTTTGATATGTGTCTATCTCTATCTTCACCCCTTCTGTCTCATCCTTTTTTGCTGCTGACTTTTCATTAAGCTGGTGGATGTACATTTCATCTTATGGCATTTTCATACTCATCACTTTGCTGAAGACTAATACCTGCATCTCCATTGGCTGGACAGGTTATCAGTGTCCCTTCAATGGTGTGATTTTGAGGTATGTGACTGATATTTTTTGTTGTGTGCTGAGATAATGATCAAGTCTATAAACTTATTTTTTCATCTTGACAATGGTTCAAATCCAGCATTAGGTGAAACTCTTACTGCCTTCTTTGTTTTTATAAGTGTCTTTGCTGTGAATGTGTTGCCTATGTATCAGTCTAACTCCCTTCTGCTTTATCAGTTGTAGTCCTCAACATTTGCACAAGGTCTAGCAACAAGCAAGAGTAGTATGTGATGCTAGATGGCATTTCAAGTGTTATTGCAAAATGTAGTAAGTTTTTGACTTACACCGCATTGTACACCCGATTAACTTGTGATTTCCCTTGAAGCATGCCTGATATATACTAGGTATAACAATTATTTCAGTAGGCATTATTGACACTTTTTGGGCAATCAATATATTTAGGACAGGTATTCTTAAAGTCATGATCAAAATTAATTATTATAATCACATTCTGACACCCTTTGTAAATTGAAATGCATACTGGACTTGATCAACTTTGTTTTTTATTTAGCTCACTGAGCTTACACCTTGTGTCACAGAGAAAATTATGTTGAGAGGTGGATTTTCTCCACTCAGAACTGTCCGGATTGCTTACAGCTGTGCATGTCTGCTAGGTCTGTTTGAACTATAGAAGGCTAACCTAATTAAGGTTTTCACTTCTTTATGATGTTTCCGGTCCAACTAAAGCCATGCAAACAGGGAAAGCAAGCACAACAAATCACTTTTTAATTAAGCTTTGGTCCTAACATGGAAAGGTATAATACAATATGCAAAGGGTTAAGGTAAAACTGATCTTTCTAAATGTAATCAGAATCACAACATTTCCTCTCTGCTCCTTATTTGTACAAAGGTTGGCAGGGAGCATCACTGAACAATAGTACTTCACAGTCTAAGTTCCACACATCAAAGTATAATCATGCATGTGCTAACACTTTCCAAATGTCATTGCAAATACATTTCTCAGCACTGCGCTTTAGGAAGAGATTTTGAACAAAAGTAAGTATTGTTACTGGATTATATTACTTCATTACATGGAAATTGCTTAATGTACTCATTTGAAATGCAGTGAACTGTGTGATTGACTGAACACTTCATTCTGTACAGTTATGTCTGCACTGCAGCACTTACAGTTGCAAATGATATACAACCACATAGAGCTTTGGCACACATACTTCATCATTACTTAGCCCTACTGCATTGGAACATTAAGGATTGTTTTGTATTGATGGTGCACATTGACCATGCATGAGCAGATACCATTGCTAATATCAGTATCGTTCATTAAGGTTTACATACCATCATCATAACCTGATGCTCCATGAATGATTCATTATTCATCCATGTTTCACAAGTGAGTGTGTGTCTAATATACACAAGACAGGCAGGTACATGTCACACTCAGTTCTGCAGTACACATTAATGAGAGCACAGGTGACATGTCAGCAGTATGTTTTTATTATTGATCATAAGATTGCATTTACTCTTTTATATCAACACATGGATTTGCACAAAACCTTCATCATCACAATATCTTCTCTGACACAGAATGATAAAATAAATCCTATGTATCCTGCACTGTTACACTACAAAGGTCAAACTTCTGTAATGGTGCTTGCATTAAGTACTGAGTCCTCTACATTGTGTAAATAGACAGATGGTGGTTCTAATCTCACAGCAGTGAATTTTTGTGCTTGTGTACAGAGTTGTGTCAATATGATCTTACCTACTGCTGACCACAATAAAATAGCAGCCTAGAGGAACTTTTCCACTGCAAAGTGACTCCATATCAGTATCCGAACCTTCTACCAATACCATCTTCTCTGCAACACAATGCTGATGTTATTCTCTATAAACTGCACTTTTAGAGGGTAGATGTCAGACATCTGAGGTGGTACTTGCATTAAGTACTGTGTCCTTGAGATTGTATAAAAAGATAGGTAGGAGGTTCTAATCTCACAGTAATCAATGTGTGTGTGTGCGCGTGTGCGTGTGTGTGTGTGTGTGTGTGTGTGTGTGTGTGTGTGTGTGTGTGTGTGTGTGTGTGTGTGTGTGTGTGTGTGTGTGTAGAGTTGTATAAATATGACCTTACCTATTGTTGGCCTCAGTAAAATAGTAGCTTGGAGTAACCTTTTCAGTGCAGGGTGAGTCTACATTAATGTCAGATTGTTCTCCCAGTATCATCTTTGCAACACAACAGTGATGTTATCCTCTATAACGTGCACTGTCACACCACAGAAGTCAGACTTCTGTGGTGGCACTTGTACTAAGTGCTGTGTCCTGTAAATAGGCAGGTGGTTCTAATCTCGCAACAGTAAACTTGCGTGTGTGATGATGGGTGCATAGCATCACTGAAGGACTACTTTAACAGCTGTGCTCATTTAACTCCCACTTGTGAAAATGTACATGGTCAGATCAATCCCACATCCCCTTTTAACTCTGTCCATAAACGCATACTGTCTGCAACAGACTGATGAAGTAATCACTTCAATTATATATTCTCACAGCACTAAAGTCAGACCTCTCCTGTGGCACATGCCTGTAACACATTTGTATGTAGATTGTGTCAGTCGAAAGGCAGGGAGTTTGAATACAGCAATTATCAACAACACAATCTAAATAAAATAATAAAACAAAACCACACAGGTCACGGACACTCGGACAATGTTTTAATAAAATTTGAAGGCTTTCGTGTAGCCGAAGCGCCAAGTTTTTATTAAAATTTTGTCCTAGTGTCTGTGACCTGTGTGGTTTAGTTTGAATACAGCAGTTAGACTCCTCTGACTGTGTGTGTGTGTGTGTGTGTGTGTGTGTGTGTGTGTGTGTGTGTGTGTGTGTGTGTGTGTGTGTGTGTGTGTGTGTGTGTATGACTGTAAATGAATGCAGGAGTGTCTTACACCTCTTAGTATTGACAACATGTAGAATCCCACATAGCTGTCCCTGCTGTGGTTGTCACCGCTGCTCTTTTGTCTTGCCCTTAATCCGTTAAGCTGTCTACTTAACAGATTAGGTCATGGTTACAATTTGGCTCCCAGAATGCAACAAAATGTAAAGACTTCTCATCTTTTTGTGGATGATTTAAAACTGTCTAGTTCATCAAATGAGGAACTGAAAACACAACTGCCAGTGGTCAAAACATTCTCAGATGATATAAGAATGTCATTAGGTCTTGATAAATGTGCAAACAGAACCTTTAAAAGCAGAAAAGCTGCAGCACAAAGAAAACATCAGTTTGGGACAAGAATGTGATATAAAAGAACTTGAGCAAGAGGGAGTGTATAAATATTTGGGAATCAATGAAGGATCAACAATAAAAACATGAACAAATCCAAATAAAACTTAGTAAGGAATATTTCAAAAGACTAACATTAATACTGAAAACAGCCTTGAGATCTAGGAAAAAATTCCAGGCTATAAACTAATTTGCTCTTCCTGTTCTAACTTACAGTGTTGAGGTGACTGACTAGCCCCAAAGGTATTGATAATCAGATGGACACGAAAACAGGAAAAATTATTCATGCCTATCAAATGATTTATAAAAATCAGTGTACAACAAGATTATATATTCCTCATTCTGAAGGAGGTATAGACCTACTCTAAATTGATTACATGTATAGATTTGCAGATGTAGAACTGCATACATATCTGCTGACCTCACGAAATCCAAACATAGCAAAGGTTTTAAAACATGAGGAGAACAAGTCTAAGATGATTTCTCTGCTTAGTTTGGCAGAAGCATATCAGTGTCAAGTGGGAATGGAAATAAAATTAGACCTAGACAAAAGTGAGGCAGCAACTGAATGTGCCAAAAAACTAAAGAAAGAATGCAAGGTGAAGATTTAGATAAGAAGACAAGAAATGTGGAAAAGGCATAAATATAAGTGAATGTACAGAAAACTCCTGGAACAACCTCATGACGATCAGGATCTGATGCAAGAATGATTAAGGACAGGTGAATTTAAACCAAACGATGAAAGGTTAATATTGGCCACCCAGGATAGTAAACTATGTACATGTTGGTTTACAAAGTCCATTGAACATGACAGGGAAACAGACAAATGCAGATTTTGTAAAACAGAACTGGAAATAGTTGCACATCTTGTTGCCAGGTGTGATACACTAATGGCAAAGGTCCTATATACTGAAAGGTATAATAATGTGGCAAGACTGCTGCACTGGGGATTATGTAAACATTACAATGTTGAAGTAGCTGAGAAGCACTGGATACATGAGCCACAAAGCATTATAGAAAATGAAGTTTATATCACATGAGATTACTCATTATCAACAGTTCAAAATATATGACAGAAAACCAGATATAGCAGTCCCTGAAAAGAAACGAAAAGTAGCATTGATCACTTAAATTGCTGCACACAGTTGTTACAGTGTCTTATGTACAGAGAGATCCAAAGTTGTAAAATACCAAGAGTTGCAGGCAGAAATTAGGACAGTGTGGAATAAGGAAACCCAGACACTTCAAATACTGGTACGAGCAATGGGTTTCATAAAAAATAATTTATAGTTGTATTTAGATATGCTACAGATACATGTATCTCTATATAAATTGCAGAAGGAGTCAGTTCTGGGCATATTGCTGGTGCTGCAAATAGTACTTTTAGCTAACATCAAAGATTAAAACAATACTAATTTCATGAATTTTAATCATACTTTGACTCAGAAATGGGGTCCATTCCCATCATGGTATTAGAAACTAAAAAGAATTGGAGAAATTAAACCAATTAAAATAATTTTTGTCCACATATCTCCTTTGTATGGCACAATTGATTTCATCTTTTCAAAAATTTTCAAAAATTCAGTGTGCCTCACATGCAGTCGGGCTTCTCCCATGCCGCATGTGCATAATGCACTTGTGTGTAGATTGTGTCATTCGAGAGGTAGGAAGTTCAAATACAGCAGTGAGACTCTCCTGACTGTGTGTGTGTGTGTGTGTGTGTGTGTGTGTGTGTGTGTGTGTGTGTGTGTGTGTGTGTGTGTGTGTGTGTGTGTGCGCACATGTGTAAATGTAAGTGGATGTAGGAGTGACTAACACCTCCTAGTAGTGACAACATTTAGAATCCCATGTATTTGTAGAGCTTGTATTTACCAGGCTGTGGTTGGTGACTCATTACTGGGACTAAGCAGAAATTCCTTAAGATTCCAAGAGAAGAATAAGTTATTTCTTATACTTATTTCATTGAATTACACTTCTGTAATGCTTATAATTGTGTTGTACAGTTAATCTACTACATTTTGCACTGTTAAATGTAGTGTTTTATACTGTTTTAACTGTATTTTTCATTGTTTGATACTGTTTCATTACTCTAATTGCATGTTTACTGAATTGCTTAACTGTAAACTGCTTTTCCATACTGAGATTTGTATTTTCTGTTTGTGAGTGCTATATCCATGCTTTTCTGTGCATTTTTGAGGTTTCTGTGTTCTAGTCAGGTATCATATAACCGATTTGTTTGCAGTTAATTGCATTCTCTAGAGTCTCCTTTCTCCTTTATCTGTTTAACACTTTCATTTAGTGGCTACAGCTAGTAGCTGTAATAGTCCCCCCCATTGTTGTATTTTTCTTATACTTGGTGGCTTTGGAGTTGCCCACCCATACTATATATTTGATTTGGGACACTCCTCCCAGTCTAGGGTCATTAGTTCACTCTACCTAATAGAGAGAGAACATTTGTGAAGGCCAACCCACTTAGATTCTTAACCTTGAATTATCTTCTGTTCCAGCTTTCTCCTTTTCCACTTTACTAAAAAAAAAAATTCTAAGCTTTCCCCCTTCCTGTAACTAGTCTAATCCAGATACAGATTTGCTGTATCCAGGACTGTTTGTAAGCTCCTGAGCCCCCCAAGCCTGTCTGTGTTGGAGGGAAGCCTGCTAACTTATTAGTGGGAGTGGTAAGCACTAGGTAACCTATCTATCACATAAGGAGTGGTTTCTGGTCCAGAAATTGTATTTATTGGCTGTTTGGGCAGTTTTTCCATCTCTCTCTCAACTTTCTCATTTAAAAGCCCACATTTGCACTTGTTTCCCCCTTTCTTGTAACTAGTCTAGTCCAAATACAGATTTACTGTATCCAGGACTGTTTGTAAGCTCCTGAACCCCCCCCCCCCAGCCTTTCTTTGTTGAAGGGAAGCCTTCTAGCTTATCAGTGGGAGTGGTAAGCACTAGGTAGCCTATCTACCACATAAGGAGTGGTTTCTGGCCCAGAAATTGTATTTATTGGCCATTTGGGCGGTTTTTCCATCTCGCTCAACTTTCTGGCTTAAAAGCCTATGTTTGCACTTGTTTCCCCCTTTCCTGTAAATAGTCTAGTCCAGATACAAATTTGCTGTGTCCAAGACTGTTTGTAAGCTTCTGAGCCCCCCAAGCCTTTCTGTATTGGAGGGAGTGATAAGCACTAGGTAGCCTATCAACCACAAGATGAGTGGTTCCTGGCCCAGAAATTGTAGTTTACTGGCCGTTTGGACAGTTTTTCCATCTCTCTCAACTTTACGGTTAAAAGCCCATGTTTGCACTTGTTTCCTGCCTTTCCTGTAACTAGTTTAGTCTAGATACAGACTTGTTTTATCCAGGACTGGTTGCAAGCTTCTGAGCAGTGCCAGAGTCTGCTCTTCAATTTTTCCCTTAGATCTACTAGTTCTTTCCTCTCCTGCACTTATGCTAGCTTATTAGTCTAGCACTTTACCAGACTTCTTGTAGCAATTATTGTAGCACACAAAAGTGCTACCAGCACTAAACATTCTACAAGGAAACAGATCCAGTACTTATTATCAATGCCCACCCCTCCAGGCATGTCTAAAGGTCATTTCCCTGTGCTTTCTCCTATTAACTTGGTGAACTTGGACCTCCTGAAGCAATGTAGCAACTGCCTCATGTACACAGACAGCCCTCCCCTCTTACATTCCAACACTAAGACTTGCGAGAGATGCACTTACATATCCAAATTGGAAGCCACGCACTGTACAGCTAAGACTGAAATAGCTGGTCAAGAGGAGAAGGTCAACACTTTTACCACACCACATGGAACACATAGCCCTCCATAACACACATCAGCACTGCCTTCACATAAAAACACAAACCGCACACCCACCTTCGCAGAGGCTCTCAATAATCTACTCAAGCAGCAGAGACCTCCAAGGCAGAAATGCACTTGACTACCACAACACAGCACTAGTCACGAGACACATAACTCTCCTAAACAGTGTGCCATTCAACCAAAGCCCTTAAGGCAAAACAGCATGCCCAACACACTAGTCATAGGTGACTCAATAGTGAGGCACACTGATGTCCCTCTCACTAGGCTGAATAGGGAGAAAGTAACAGTCGGCTGCCTGTCAGCTGCCAGAATCTGCCACATAATGCACACACTCAGGTCCCTCAACAACAGGTACAAATATGACTCTGTCATTGTACATGAGGGTGTAAATGACCTGACACGTACCTCCCTGGACTACATAAAAAGAGACATGGAGGAGATCTCGCATTATGTAGCCCAGGTGGGTATGACCCTAGCCCTGAGCAGCATCCCACCATCACCCAGAATGATACCACAGTACAAGCAGAAAATGATTGATTTCAACAATTGGCTAAGTTCTGGTGTCATTCTAAGGGGATCCGGTATCTGCCTGCCTGGGATGACATGATTGACAGACCTCGATGCTTTGCCAGAGATGGCCTGCATCTGTCACCCCTGGGCTTCTGGATACTGGCCAAGGCTCTTGCCACCCCTATAGTGCCTTTTTTAGGTGGTGTTCCAAAGACCAAATTACCACCATAACAGCTACTAACAAATGCAATCTGAGGGTCATGGTGCTCAACGCGAGAAGTCTAAATCTCAAAATGCACTCACTCGAGGCACTCCTTAAAATGGAGAACATCAACATTTGTGGTGTAACAGAGATCTGATTCAAGGCAGCAGAAAGCACCCCTACACTGCCAGGCTATAACTCATCCCACACCGATTGGCCCCAGAACTTGGACCGAAGCTCCAAAGGCGGTGGTGTTTTCATATTCATAAAGGATGTGCACACCTCCAGACTGGTAGCCCAACATAACACATCAGAGATACTTCAGCTGCAGATAACATTGGGTAAGACAGCGATTCAGGTTGTAGCCTGCTATAGATCCCCAACCATGTCCCAAGACTCTCACTCCATGTTCCCAAGCATCCTTGAGAATATTAGGGTCCAACCTAACACTCTCTTACTAGGCGACTTCAACTACCCCTCCATTAACTGGGTAAACTATTCTTGTACCAATACCCTTGCCCAACATTTCCTGGAGTTCATTAATTCCAATGCCCTGGACCAGCTTGTTCTTACCCCAATAGAGGTAGCAACATCCTTGACATAGTCATTACTAACATGGGCGACCCTTGCTCTACACCAATAGTCAGCTCCTCCCTGATTAGATCCGACCACAAACTAATCACCTTGGAAATCCATATCCCTCCCACCCACCCTGGCAAAGGTAACCACCATGAAAAACTTCTCCAAAGCTAATTTTGGGCTCCTAAAAACAGAGATGGCTAACTTCACGGCACCCATGCAAATGGAGAATAGTTGCGTGACTGCAGAATCATACACCAATGCACTGTACAAACATGTACACAGATGCATGGATCTCTCCATACCCAATAGAACAAAGATGCTCTCCTCCAAAAAAAGGAAGACAATCTGGTGGTCCCTTTCCATAAATAAACTCTACAACAGAAGGAGGAAACTGATGCAGAATAAGGTGAAGTCCTAAGACTGGAAAAACTCCCTTATCAGCCTCAACAAAAAGTTGAGATCCCTCACTAAATCCTCTAAAGCCAGCTATGAAAACAGAATTGCAGCAGATAGTAAAGACAACCACAAGGCCTTCTATAGTTATGTAAAGAATCTCCATGGCAATACCCAGATTTGCTCAGAGCTACTGTACAATGGTACCTCCTATACCAAGCCAACAGATATTGCCAGTATACTGGCCGACAGATTCAGTGCCAACTTTACCCCCCCAAGGACTAATCACAATACCAGTAGATTGCCACTCACCCAGTATTACTGCTGCACAGGTTAAAACAGCACTATCCAAGGCCAAAAATACGGCTTCTATGGGACCTGACAATATCCCTGGTTGTGTTCTACATGAACTACAGAGTGAACTGGCACCTCACCTGTGTGCCCTGTTCAATCACAACCTCACCTCAGGCTTTGTCTCTACTGAATGGCGCACTGCTACAGTCATCCCTCTCCACAATGGAGGAGTGACTACAAACCTGGGAAGTATCGCCCCATTAGCCTAATGAGTCTGATATGCAAAGCTATGGATCTCACACAGTTTGGTTTTGTGAAGGGTAGATCATGCCTGCTCAACTTGGTCGACTTCTTTGAGTCAGTCACCAGAGCTGTAGATGAAGCAAGGTGGTTCATACAGCCTAATTTGATCTGGCCAAGGTTTTTGATACCATTCCCCACTCAGGAATTATAGAAAAACTCACTAAGCTAGGCATCAACCCCTATGTCACTAGGTGGGTTGCAAACTAGCTCACAGATAGAACCCACAGTGTGAAAGTAGCTGACTCCAAGCCAGACTGCTGACTAGTCATGAGTGGAGTCCCACAGGGTTTGGTCCTGGGTCCTCTCCTGTTTGGTATTTCTCTGAAGTCTAGGCCAACACGAAGGGACTCTGGCTGACAAAGTTTGCAGACGATTGCAAGTTGGGAGCTATTATTAACTCCCCAAGTGATGTTGACATCCTACAGAATGGCCTCACTGAGACCAGCTACTGGTGTCAGAACCATGGCCTTAAGCTCAATGACAAAAAATGTGTCATCATCCCCTTTGGGAAAAACCCAGTTCCCATGAATTACCACATTGATGGTAGTCCACTGAACACAGAAGGCATTATAAGAAATCTGGGAACACAGGTTGACAGCAACCTCTCTTTTGATCACCATGTTGCCACTGTAGTCAGAAAGTCCTTCTATGTGGCACATCTCATTACTAAGGGTTTTGCATCCAGGAAGAAAGAGGTCATTGTCTCCCTCTACTCTTCCCTCATTAGGCCAATCATCGAGTACAATGCCTCATTTGGCATGTACCTCACTAGACACCTGCAAACACAGAAGAGGCCACAAAAGTACCTAACAAAGAGGATCCTAGGCCTTAAACACTTGTCCTATATGGACAGACTCAAAAAACTCCAACTATTCTGTCTCAGAGGTGATCTCTGCTTGACTTACAAAGCCATGTCTGACCCAGCTCTGTTGGAAATGCTACATCTAAATAAATCCCAATCCCTCCGCACCACACGCTCCAGGGACCTCAAACTCATTACCACAATTAACAGAACATGCTGAAGGGACAGTTTCATAACCCAGAGACTGACCATGCTATGGAACAGACTTCCCATACATGTCAAGCAGACCACCTCGCTGACCCTCTTCAAGAGAAATCTTGATGAGTGGATGGGAAACAGAAAAGTTTCCCAGGGGATAATGTCAGTGGCTCTACTCGACAGAGGCACTGGGAACTAAGTTCGGGTGGCGCTATGCCAGGGTAATCCTAGGGTTTGACTTGTAAAGGCCCAAGAGCCATTAGCCTAGTACACACCTATGAACCAATAAGTAGTTTTTGCACACACATCTCCTTTGCATGACATTGCTGATCTCATCCCTTCAATGAAGCAATGTAGCTCACATACAGTCAGATGTCTCCTGTGGCATGGCCATCTTATATACTCGTGTTTAGATTGTTTTGGTACACAGGTAGGGGGGTTTGGATACATGAATGATAGTCTTTTGTGAGCGTGTCTTTCTTCCTCTTACTCAGAACAGCCTGCAAATGCATATATGGCATATATCTGTACAGTGTGCATGTGCTGTGCAGCCACTTTTTAGTGGAAACAAAAAGATAATACACAATGGTGATGTCATCCATTGAAATGCACAGTATCACAGCTCTCAAATAAATCTGTAGTTGTGTTTGTGTTTCAGCAAACTTCATTAGCCTGTAATGTTAGCTATAAAGCTCAAATCTCAGTATCACTGCTTACAGTCAGTATACATGTTGTTAACAGTGTTGTAACCCACATGTGCTTTGTTCACATGTAGATGTCTCCTGTTACAAGAGTTTATCCTACATTTCCTTTGGAAAGGCTGTATTGATGCTGTTATTTGAATAGATTGTCATTCCATGACAGCACTAGTGAGACACCTTCTCAGGACTAAAGACATGCGATGATGTATTGTATATTGTTGCCTAAGTAAGGCATGTGTTCCAATACAGCATTTTATCCACATTGTACATAATTGTCATTTAGCTGTCACAATGACAATAGCAGGGAGCTACAGGTGTGTTTAGGTATACCTAGCATCATGCAATGTTGCCTGACACACTACAAGATTATTTCAAAGTAATTACAGAAGCACATATTCCTTGATTCATACACATGATGTACTATTTTCACATAACCACACATATGACAACTGGCGATGCACGTATGCCATGGCACATTCATTGATCCCACTATTGTAATGCTTAGGCAAGTGTTTCAAACCAGCATAGAGTGACTGTAAGCATTTGTGTCCTTAACTGTTCTGTCTGAAAGACATCCTCTCCAATTTACTTTGTACGTAAACAGTGGCACAGGCCTCTTCCATCCATTTTAGATGATGAAAATTATGAGCAAATAAAGTACAGAATGACTTCACATAGGTGGATTTCAACAGCTGTGATAACAGTTTCAGTGTGTTGCATGTGATTAATAATCATATTGTTATTTGGAGCAGTTGGACAGCTTAATATTAAATTCTAGCATAGTGATTCATTTTGGGTGAATGCACTGATGTCACACAACAATCATTACGGATCTATATCACTTCACTGAAAACACTGTTTAGTGAACACCTATTCATCAACCCCAAAACAGAGAACGCTCCTTTCATCAAACTGGCATATCATCAAAAATTTTCCCAGGGCAAAGAGTTAGCTGTCCAGCATGCTGGACAATATACATAGTATGTACCAAGGCAAAGAGGTAGTTGTTCAACAGTTGAAGATTGCCTTTTTACCCACTATAGTATGATCTCGGAGTTGGTATATATAAGTAGGGGTGTGTGTGGGGGATGCATCCCCCACATTGGTGGTGTGGGTGGCATAGTTCCCCACCTTGGTGGGTTGATATACTGCACTCTATATATGCTCACTGATGTGAACGTTCAACAAAAAATGTTTTCCCTGTTTTGGGGTCAATAAATAGGTGTTTGTTGAATAGCATTTTCAATTATGTGATATAGACCACAACCAGTACATCAAATCAGTCTTTTCCCTTGATATGTTGCACAAACACATGTGAACATAGCTTTGGATTTCATGGCAGCAGACATTTGTTCTCCTAATGTCACAGTGAGAGTGCTACTGTGGCACATGCATTGAGTACTCTGATGTACACAAGTGTGCTCCATTTCTTGGGTGGTATTTGTGCAGACAGACATACAGAGAAACCTTCCTTGACCATGGAATATTGATATAGGACTAATCACAACTGCATGCACATGAGCATAATTATTTAATTACCATCAGTCTGACATGCTGATATGACATTCATTATCAGATATCCTGTCTTAATTCACACATTAATTTCATTTGTTTGTGACAAAACACTTTAGTACTATCTGTGACAGATGCCAGCAATACACAGCTCTGGGGAATACATTGCATTATAGTGTGGTGTTTGCATCTGTTCTTGTCTGTCTGCAGAATAACTGTGTCAGGCAGAAGTGCCTTATGCAAGGATATTACGTATGTCACACTCTGCTCCCACATTTGCAACACCACACACACCCCTACATATGGGTTGCATAACCATTAGAATATTGAAGTGCATAATTCTCTTCAAGGGTGATCCTCCTTGCACAATGCTAGGCCTATTTCTGTAGCATACGCAATTAATACATAGGTCAGCGGTAACATTTTGGATTTCGTTAACTTACAGCGTGTATTTGTTTCGTTTAAGTACAGTTCAGTTGTTATTATGCTGTTAGTGGATTAATCGTTGGTGGTATATGGATTCTCTGGAGGAACTGCCCTCTAACCTTTCCCCTGTTGATTGAGATGAATTACGAAGACTTCATTCAGAAGTCTCCATCTTAAAAAGGGAGGTTACATGTTTGATTGAACTGTTTATCCAGGCAGACTGAAATGGGCAACGCATGCAACCAACGCAAATAGCGTTTAATACATCAGGAGGAAGTCATTCCGACATGTATTTACCTAATGGCCAGGGGGTAGGCTTGGGAGTGCCTACAACACTGGATACCATCGCTTCACAGGGGGAGAGCTGATTCTGGTAACAGAACTAGGCTAACGGACAAGGATTTCAGTTTCAACTTTTCATTGTACAACTTTGAGGAGAATTTCCATCAGATAGGGGTAAGACCCAAATGCCCTATGAATATTAAGACTTATTCTACAGCCGTAACCAAAGCTAATTCAATGGACAAAGGTACTGTAAATCTTAGTTTGAGCCCGAGAGCTAACGCCAAATGTAAAACAAGTGTGGGGCAGGGTGTACCACAACTGGATAATTTTTTACAGAAAGACTTTCAATTTAATTCTTTGAGCCAGGGCTCTGACCCTGAGGGAAGTTTGAATAATGTAGTAGAAGGAACTTTAAAAGATATGATTTATTCTTTTGGTAAAAAATTAAATGCTATAAAAGGTATTAAATTGGATAATGTGTATTTAAACAAATGCATTTCTTTGAATGTTGTTCCAATGGGACTGTGTTTTATTAAGGCACCTATAAGGGTTGTTTTAGATGAACAAGCTTGTTTAGAATTTAATTCGCTTTTTAATAAGTTTGGTTTTGATTACATGAGATTACTCATTAAGAAGAATGATGAAAGATTATGTAAATTAATGGAAGAGGTAGCCACGGTGGTACGGCAGTAACGTTGTTACCTCACAGCAAGAGGTTCTCCCGTTCGATTATCGGCGTGGCTTGGGAGTGCCTTCTGTGTGGAATATGCATGTCCTCCCTGCGGTTGGGTAGCGTTCAAAAGACATGCGTGCGTAAATGGGTGTGCCTTCGTTGAAGGTTGGGTGTCGAGCTGGCACCTCGGTGTTTCGTAAAAATCTACTGCCAATCATTAGCAGACCGGAGTTCTGATGTGGTGACCCCTTACCGGGAAAAAGCCGAAAAGACAAACAACAACAATGGAAGAAGTAGAAAAACTGAATAATATTATTGTTAATGATTTGCTGTTTTAACAATGGGAGAAATTGTATATGAAGCAGTATAACTTAGTTGATAAAAAAGCACAAGCTATTTATTCTAAAAAGTGTAAAAAAAATAAGAAGGGATGTAGAACATTATAAGAATAATGCTGTATACCTCTGGAAGGAAGGTAAGGGTAAAAAAGTAAATGAAAATGTATGTTATGACACTAATAGGACCCAAAGGTTTAACTTTGAAGCATTTCAAGAGGGAAAGGGTCCGAATTTTCAGATGGGATGGAAACGGCAACAACATCCAAACTGGAGAAAGGCCTTGAAGTGGAAAAAAACAGGCGACATTGGACACATGGACAATATGGGGACAAGAAATGGGGAGAGGAAATGAGACAGAGGTAGTGTTAGATACCCATTTTGATGAGACATCTGAAATGATTACTTCAGAGAGTATAGTTAATAGCATGGATAATTTTAACATCTATAATTATACGAATATAGTAGTAGAGAAAGATCATTTTTAATTATTGTCTAAGGGCATGAAATATATTCCTACAACTAGATTTAATTTAGTTGGCTCTGTAACAGAGATTAAGTTGTACCTTAGAAAATTAAATTTAGCTATAATGTTTCATGACAAATCTCAGCCTTTGGTTAAAGGAGGGTTGAAGAAAAGAAGTACTTATGTACCACCCACCCCAGTGTAGATGCATATGAAAGATTGTTAACTAGGGAAATGTATAAATTACAAAATGACATAAAACACAGAAAAATGCATAATAATTTATCAGAAGAGGAAATATGCATTTTGGAACAGCTTAAAAACGACCATAACATAAGGGTTATGAAACCCGATAAGGGTGGAGGGGTGGTTATATATGATACTTTAGATTACACTACACAAATGTATGCAATATTACAAGATTCTGGTAATTATGAAATAGTGTCTATTAATGAAATACATATTGGATACAAATTGATTGATTTGTATTTGGAGGAATTTTGTTTGGGCAAATGTATCACCACTAATACATATAACTTTTTAAAGGTTGAGCACCCTATTTTAGTTACAATAGTGGGAATACCGAAAGTCTATAAGAATAGTAAAAAGCCCCCCTTTCGCCCCATCGTTTCAGGAAGTCACTCCAAAACTTTCCCATTAGGAGTAGCCATAGATAAATGGCTTAAGCATACATATGGTAAAATATCACATCTGATAAAGGATCCATGGCTCTTTTTAGGTAGCCTTACTCCCAGTATATGAAAAAAGGGCTTATATTCATTACCATAGATGTCACTGATTTATTTTCATGTATACCCAAAACACAAGTGCTAGATGGATTTTGTAATAGTATCAGAAAACATTCTAATTTGGAATGGGATAATGTCTGTCTAATAACTGAACTTATGGCAATAGTACTTGATCACAATTACATCTTTTTTGAAGGTGAATATTTTCGACAGACCAGAGGGGTGGCCATGGGGGCGGCTTGTGCCCCTATGTTCGCCAATCTGGTTATGTTCGACTGGAAGACCAATTTCATCTTCAGGAGCAAGTATCATAAGTACATTCAACATTATTCCAGGTTTTTGGACAACATTTTTATTTTATGGGAATGCCCACAAAATATTATAGAACAGTTTATGGATTATTTAAATAGTACTAGTATTTTTTTAAAATTTACACACTCAAGTAGTACAGATGGTATAGCATATTTAGATACATTCATTTCTAATACCTCCAATGGTTTTAAATCCCGTATTTATAGGAAAAACATCTTTTCTAATAGTTATTTAGAATATTTAAGTAATCATCCAAAAAAATGATGAAAAATATTTTTAAAGGACAGTGTATAAGGGCTGCCAGAATGACGTCTATGTATACTGATATGATTGATGAAATAGAATTTATCAGGTCCTTATTTAGTTCCAGGGGGTATTCTGACAACATCTTAGAAGACGTAAAGGATTATGTTATAAGGGAATGGAGGGGGAAATATCCACCCATTCTCGGGAAAGAATTAGTTAAGAGTGCAGATATAGACTTAAATAACATAGAGGCACATTACAATAGGGCATGTATATTAGAATATTCCCCCCATGTGAACAGGATAAAACAAATTTTATGTAGAAATTGGAACATACTAATGGCTGACAAGGAAATTAAGAAAATAAGTAACACCAAGAGAAATTTAGAGCGGGGTTATACAATAAGTGTAATGAGTGACCAGAATAAACACACTAGGCAGTGTGGCAGGTGTGGGCAGTGTCATGCCACTCTAGAGGAAGAGGGTTTAGTCCTGGAAAATGTCAATAAGACCAAGATTACCTTTAGACACGGGAATTGCAACTCTAAGTACATTATATATATGGCCAAATGCATGACCTGCCCTAGTTACTATATAGGTAAAACAGATTATTTAAGATTAGAATTTACGATCATTTATATGGTATCAGAAGGAAAGACAGTAATAATGCTCTCTATAGGCATGTGGACAAATATGGAGACAGTCATCTTTTTAAATCTGCTATTTTAGAGCAGGTCAGACTTGGACCACGTGGGGGTAATTTCAAGGCACTTTTAGGACAAAAAGAAATTAAATGGCAGATTATAACAGATGTGACAAATGAGTCTGGATTAAATGAGTTTATTACTATTAAACCTATATTGCAGTTGCAACAATGAGTGTGTGTTATGTTGGAATAGTTGTTTTTTTCCAACATGTATTTTCTTTTTAATATGAACTTGGATGTTTATACATGGAATAACCAGATTATTTACTACATATAGGTAAATATTTGCATATTTTTGTACAACACTTCCATTTATGCAGCCTTGTATTTAACATAATTTAATTTATTTTTTTTTTAAAAATGTGTTTACAATTTAGTTCATGTAGTCAGAGTTTGTAGATGTATGAGTTTTATAAAAGTAGAAAACTAGTTAGTAGAACATTTAAGCTTTAAGCTTTGAGTCAATTGTAGGGACGTTAATGTAAATGATGTACTAGTTCACTTTAAATTGAATGTATATTTTAATCAGTTAATTGGGTTTAAAGGCACCAAAAACAAAGTATATAAGGAAGTAATTGAATGATTATTTTATTCTTATGAAGTCCACATTGATGTGGATGAAAACGCTAAATCAGTACAGTTTTTAATTTTGTTTAGAGTTCCTTCTATATCCAGTTGTCGCACCATTCCTTTTTGGATTCCACTACCTTACAGTGTGTATTTGTTTCATTTTAATACAGTTCAGTTGTTATTAAGCTGTTAGTGGATTAATCCGTGGTAACATTGATGGGATGGGTTTGATCCTTAATGTATGTACAGTCTTTGCTAACTGTCATCTCAATTTAGCATGTTCATGACATTCCTATATCATGTAATCCCCTCTTTTACAATGTTAATTTGTGCAATTGTCACATCCTTTAATATTGTCTGCTTTTATTTACCTATATTTGCTCAAAAAGTGTGAGTACCATTAATTATTATGATATAAGTATTGCACAATTTTATAATTGCAAAATTGTCTGAGTACCTTTAAATCAATTATCTTAGTACAATTTGAACATTTTCCTCCCCTCTTACATATTTCCACATATATATATATATATATATATATATATATATATATATATATATATGTTTGATTTCTGTGCACATTGTCCTCAGTATACTTTCCCTGCCTGATAACCATTTTATTGTAGTTTCCCTTGCCGTTCACCTCCCCCTTACTTATTTATGCATTCATATGTTTAATGAGTATGCACAGTGCTCTCAGTCACACTTTCCCTGCCTGGTACAGCATGCGGTATCTGCCTTATGTATCTCTTTGTGCTGTCCTTGCGAGCACGCTTAACAGGTTTGCACATATCCAAACCTGTTTGTTTTTTGTGTGTGCTTGTGCTGCTCACCACAGTTTCATGGCAGCCAACACTGCTCTTGGCCAAAAAAATGTACTTGCATTCATGTAAGTATGATAAGCGGCAGGAATATGCGATTAGCACTGCTGCTCATTGTGCTGGCACGTAAACATCGTGTAGGCTACGCATTTATTCATGAATCTCACGCACTACCTAAATATTCATGTTGTTATGTAAATACTTAAATTATTTTGTAAACACACTTTGTTTATTATGGATCAATATCTCCGCATTATCATTTGTATTGCTTATTTCTGTATTGCTATCAATGAACAAACGTTTATGTTTGCTGCCTGATGTACCTTTGTTCATTTCTTGTAATTGCTGTCCTTTAGTACCTTATGTCTTAGGTTGATTGCTGAAAATGAGTTAACCAGACTAGAACAGCTACCCAATAAACAAATGAACAGACAAGAAAACAAATCTCTAGAGTTATCAGCCAAGCCTCTCACTAGCTCTTTGTATCACCTAAGGCACACTGCCTTGACTCTTTCAGATTACTGTTACAATAATAAGTAGGCAGACTTCATGTGTTGGATTTGATATTTATTCTTCTTTGGTGATGCTGTTTTGCTGGATTCTCTGAGAGAAGCAAGTCATTCTACATGTAAAATGCTGCCTGGTAATCTTTTTCCATACAGAAATATTCCTTCACTTACATCTTCTTCTCCTCATATTTATATGCACTCTGTTTCAGATCGTTTTATATCACATTTAGAGAAGTACTTTCATGATTTGCCATTTAAAAATATTTTGGAAAAGCCATTGGCCTGGGAGGATGTATACAAAATCTGGCTGGTCAAGCTGTCTTCCAGGGAACACATCCACTCACTTTGCCATCATCCTCTGTATGTTTTTGTTTGAATCAGTGTTCTACCCATTAGGAGAAGTACTTTCTGGAGTCCTCTCAGGGTATTTGTTTATTTTTTGTTATCCTTCATTATGACGTTGAGCTGAAAGCTTCAATACAAACCAAACACCTTATTGTAAATATAATCCCCTATGGAAGAGGAGAGTACATGGAAAAATCTGTTTTAACATATTAACTCACTTTGAAAGCAGAAATAAAATTTCCATCTTTAGTGTTAAAGTAACAGCAACATTTATCAGTTGTTTGAGCAGATATACAATTTAGTATAGTAACTTCACCCCTCTGTGTACAACTCTAGATGACCATATCAGCAACATTTATTTGTTTGTCTTTGTTTATGGTGAAAGTCTGACTGGGTAATATCCATTTTCAGTGGAGTCAACCTTATTAAGCATACCTTTTTGGCAGATATACATCATGGATTCAGTCTTGCAGGATACTGTCAATTTAATTGTCACTATTTTGATCTGAATGAATAATGAAGAGTCAACATGAGTACTGTTTTTAGACTTTTAAAAAACTTATGGCACTGCAAACAACCCACTGCTTATTTCAAACACAAAGGAACTATGTCAGTGCATGAGCCTCAGGTTGATTGTGAAATTATGTGCACAGAATGACAAGGTGAAGTGGAAACATGCTAATGTAGGATCTTGGCTGTGTGCATCTTGCAGAGCAGTGATTGGCTGCTTGTTGTTTAGAATACATGTAAACAGTGCATACAGGGTCTAGAACAGCTCAGCCATCCTGTAGAACTTGCATGCCGACACTGTGCTCTCGATGTCTTCACCTTGTGAAATGAGTGCAAGCACACCTTCACCCGCCTCACTTCCCAGAGTCCATGTGTATAACACAATAGTGTCCTTCCCTAAGGGGCATTCCTGTCATTGAAAATAACCAGCACTCCTCCCCCACCATGGCCAAGCTGACCTCAACCTCAAGTCATTCACTGTCATCTCACTGCGGTTAACTTCTCTGGTGACTGGGTCACTAATCAAACCTAGGTCATTTGAGGTTGTGACAGGACCAAAATCTCTGTCCAGTGAAGCAGGCATAATGCATATGGTTTAATAATCTACAGTGTGCAAAACTAATGTAAGCATGACGGACTGTCAGTTCAGTCTGCTGTGCTCTAACTTGATACAGCTCTTGTATTTTTAACTGGATGAACCTATGCACAGAGTTGCCTTAGTTTAATGGTGCTTACTAGACCATAATACTTTATATGTAATTTTAGGGTACTCTTTTCTTGCCTCACTATTATCTGTTTCTGACATGACCTTGTTTGTACCTCCACTTTAAATACCTCTGTTAGCTAAGTCTTAACAGATGAACAATATATAACTAGAAAATATAATACTGGCTAGATTGTAATGATTTTTTTTTCGTTTTACATTGAATACTGCTGATTAAGTAATATAATTACTCATACTAATAAACAGATCTGTTAATTTACTGCATGCTTTCCTAGTCCTGCCATTGAGCATTTGTTTTGCTGGGACTTCATTGGCAAACAAAATACAATAAAATAAAATAATAAACAAAACAAACTGGTGGCTGAGGTAATTATTTAATGTAGTTAACAAATGGACAGTTAATTATATCCTTTCTCTAGCTAATAACAGGAATAAATAGGTATGACTCTGCATCAGGTAAGCAAATGTTATAGTGAGCAATAACATCCCTCTTCATCTTTCTTTCTGTTTTTCCCTGTTAATTCTTCAACCGCTGTCTATTTGTGGCTAGATAGTTTAGAAAAACTGACCCTGTCTAAAGTTCACCTCTGCTCTGGCTAGGGTATGTTTTCCTGTTGTGGATGACAGTGGAACAACAACTTAACATGCTACAAAATCAGACTGACAGGATCACGGCAGCTCAGAAATATACGTTACAAAAAATCACTCAGTACAGAGCAGCTTTGAATAAGGAACAGCAAATAAAAAAAGGGATAATGAATTTACACACTTTATAACATTTTTATTTTGAGCATCATTTAATTATCTCCTAATCTTAACCTTATTTCAGTGTTTTGACCTTGGTAGCCAGGCTTCTGTTTTAAGTAAACATTGCAATACATGTTTACAGATAGGAGACATAAATTAAAACGGTTGTGCTTCTAGTGAGGAAGAAACTGTATCTGAATGTGAAAGAAGACAGAATTGTAAACAACATTTCTACAGGTTTCATCCCAATCATGTTTAAAATTATTTATGCCAAATGCATAGCAATCCAAAGGTGTATATTTTCAAATGATGTGACACTTTATATATGTAAACAAAGTATACAAAAATCACATTTTTTGCAGAATATATAAAAAAGACTGTTTGCATGTTAAATGTCTCCAGTCTCATAAGGTATTTTAAAAATAGTAAAAATAAGAAATGTCCTAGTTTGAAACCTGTAGTGTAATGCTTGGGTTATTTGGAATGATCCAAAGTCAGTCTATGTCAGAAAGCTGAAGAGTAGTAGGTCATTGGTTAGAGGTAATCTGATAAACACAGCTGCATTTGGTAACTCTTCCCAACCAAGTCTCTATGTTTGGGAATGTTAATTCTCAAAAATATATGTAAGCTTTGTAAATGGAGAATACAGATAAGCTTATAGAGAATATGGAAGCATTCACTCCCCCTGTAGGTTCATATAGGTTCATAGGTTCATAGGTGTGTACTAGGCTAATGGCCCTTGGGCCTTTACAAGTCTAGCCATAGGATTATCCTGGTAATGTGCCACCCGACCTTAGTTCCCAGTGCCTCTGTCAAGTAGAGCCACTGTAGTTATCCCCAGGGTGAATGTTTTGTTTCCCATCCACTCAAGATTTCTCTTGAAGGGGGTCAGCAAGGTGCTCTGCTTGACATGTATGGGAAGTCTGTTCCATAGCATAGGCAGTCTCTGGGTTATGAACTTGTCCTTCCAGCATGTTCTTTTAATTGTGGTAATGAGGTTGAGGTCTCTGGAGCATGTGGTGCGGAGGGATTGGGACTTCTTTAGATGTAGCATTTCTAACAGACTTGGGTCAGACATGGCTTTGTAAGTCAAGCAGAGATCGCCTCTAAGTAGGTGATATGAGAAAGAGAATACTTGGAGTTTTTTGAGTCTGTCCATGTAGGACAAGTGTTTAAGGCCTAGGATCCTCTTTGTGAGGTACTTTTGTGGCCTCTCCAGTTGTTGCAGATGTCTAGTGAGGTACATGCCAAATGGGGCATTGCACTCGATTATTGGCCTAATGAGGGAAGAGTAGAGGGAGACAATGACCTCTTTCTTCCTGGATGCAAAACCCTTAGTAATGAAATGAGCCGCATAAAAGGACTTTCTGACCACAGTGGCAACGTGGTGGTCAAAAGAAAGGTTACCAGATCTCTTATAGCACCTTCTGTGTTCAGTTGACTACTATCAATGTGGTAATTCATGGGAACCGGGTTTTTCCCAAAGGGGATGACTACATATTTTTTGGCATTGAGCTTAAGGCCATGGTTGTGACACTAGATGTTGGTCTCAGTGAGGCCATTCTGTAGGATGTCAACATTACTCGGGGAATTAATAATAGCTCTCAACTTGCAATCATCTGCGAACTTTGTCAGCCAGAGTCCCTTTGTGTTGTCCTGGACTTCAGAGAAATAGATACCAAGCAGGAGAGGACCCAGGACCGAACCCTGTGGGACTCCACTCTTGACTGGTCGGCAGGCTAACTTGGCGTCAGCTACTTTCACATTGTGGGTTCTACCTGTGCGCCAGTTTGCAACCCACCTAGTGATATAGGGGTTTATGCCAAGCTTAGTGAGTTTTTCTATGATTCCTGAGTGGGCAATGGTATCAAAAGCCTTGGTCAGATCAAGGTAGGCTGTATGAATCACCTTGCCTTCATCCACAGCTCTGGTGACTGACTCAAGGAAGTTGTCCAAGTTGAGCAGGCATGATCTACCCTTCACAAAACCAAACTGTGTAGGATCCAGAGTTTGGAGATTCCCTATATCCTTTTTTAGTAGGTCCATGATGATGCATTCCATAGCTTTGCATAACAGACTCATCAGGCTAATGGGGAGGGATAGTTCCCAGGGTCTATAGTCACTCTTCCTTTTTGGTAAGGGATGACTATAGCAGTGCGCCATTCGGTAGGGACAAATCCTGAGGTGAGGCTGTGATTGAACAGGGCACACAGGTGAGGAGTCAGTTCACTCTCTAGTTCATGTAGAACACAACCAGGGATATTGTCAGGTCCCATAGAAGCTGTATTCTTGGCCTTGGACAGTGCTGTTTTAATCTGTGCAGGAGTAATACTGGGTGAGTGGCAATCTACTGGTATTGTGATTGGTCCTTTGGGGATATGTTTACAAGTTGCTACCAGCAATCCATCCATTAGTCCAATTAGGAACACAGTCAATGAAAATTCCATTTGTTACCTTTCTCACTGTAAGGGCCTGAGTACGTAGCTCAGGGTTGGATTTACAGAACGGCATCCAGTTGTCATGGCTGTTAAAGAGAGCTAGAGAGCTACATTGTTTAATAGAAGTGTAAACTTGTTCCATAGGTAGAGGATTTTTTTAGGAAAGACACCTGGCATTCCAACAGGTGCTGTTTATATTTTGATGGAGGCTTAGAACCTTAGATTGGATGCTGTTGGGATTTCCAGTTTTTCAGAGGTGTAAGACTAAGCAGAATCGAAGGTAAACAGATGTTGTCACATAACACTCTATAGTGATGGATTAAAGTGACATGGATCTTCGTCTGTGTAAGTGAAGGAGTGTATCCCATGATTCTTTTGGTTAGCAAGCATTGTGATGTTTCTATAATGCCACTATAACTTCTAACTACTTCTAACAAGTCTGTATTTGCTCTTCTTGAAATAGTAGCTTCTCCTTAGTAATACAATGTAACGGGTTCCTATCACGAAATCGAACTTCCAGAAGTTCAAACACCAGAAGGTCGAACTTGGAAGTTCAAAAGTTGAAAATGTCGAAGCCGAAGAAATCTGAATTCTTTCCCAGGGAAAGAAGTTGGTTGGCCGTTTCTGTGGCTTCGACATTTTCTCCACTGTGGTGCGAAAGTTACGGAACGGGTTAAGGTAAGTGTGCGATAGTGACAGACTTTATGGTTAGGGTGCAGGTAAGGTAAGTGTGCGATAGTGACAGAATTAGGGTTAGGATGCGGGTAAGGTAAGTGTGCGATAGTGACGGACTTTAGAGTTAGGGTGCAGATAAGGTAAGTGTGCGATAGTGACAGACCTTAGGGTTAGGGTTTGGGTTAAGGTTAGTGCATAGATAGTTGTGTATGTAAGTTTTAGTGTAGGTCTATAAGGTTTTTGGTGTGCTTGTGTTGTGTGTGTGTTTTTCGGGATAGCGAATTTTTTTCCCTGGGAAAAAATTTGCTGTTATGAAGTTTTGATGTTGTCACATTTCAATCTTCCAAGTTCGTACTTATGGTGTTCGACATTTTGGAAGTTCGATTTCGTGATATAGACCCCAATGTAACATATTTTAATAGCAAGTAGCTTCTGGGGTAGAAAATGAACTTTGCAAACTCTCTAGTGCTTGTGTGAGAGAAAGTGAACAGAAGAGAGAGAGAGAGAGAGATAGAGAGAGAAGAAAAACAGGAACAAGGAATGGTATGGTGAAATTAGGCAGGTTATGTCCAACTGCACCCTTCTCTAACTAATATCAGCCTATTCTGGGGTTGTACCATTTCTGGTGAAGGGGGGCAAACTCATTAAATGGGAGTTTGATTAATTCTCCCTCCATAATGAGGGATCATCCAAACTGTGCAGGGAAAGCTGCATTTGTAAGACTATTGGGGGGATAAAAGATAGTAGAAAAGGGAAGAAATGTACAGCTGAACAGGATATATCTAGGCTAAGAAGGTAGGTGGGGATAAGTCATTTAGTAAGAAGAAAGTGGTCCAGCTCAGCTGGGGTAACAAGGCAGGCTAAGAGGAAAAGGAAGGGGGCATTTTGAGTTGAGTATCAGTTAGCCACACCTGGCAGAGCCCCTCAGAAAAGTAAGGGGTAAGAGAGAAGGGAATGAGGGAGAGAACTTACTGAACTCCAAGGGGTAGCACAATAAGAGTCAAGAAGGTTGTTTTGCTTTCTGCATAGAGACCACGAGTGGCAGTTATGATTGGTATTACAGTAATGTTTAGTGGAACTGTAGGCTTGAAAGGCTTGGAAAGGGGGGAAGGGATAACGAGGTGTAAAGGGTAAAGAATATTACAACTGGTCCCTTCATCTCAAACTGATTTAACAACCATGATCTTCATGGATAGGGGCAAGAAGTAAGGGCTCCAACATTTGCTTTTACTGCCCATCTCTGGGTTATTCCTAGGCAAAATATAAATAAACTAGCCAGAGAATATAGTCAGCTGAACTAACTTGGTCTGCTTAAAAGAGCTTGTGTTTCTAAGTTGCACCCTTTGAGGATAACCCTTGTTTGTCCTCCGAGGGCTTAGCTTGGGAGATTGTCAGCTGTCTAATTCTATTTAAAAGTATTTGAAAGTATTTTATTTGCAGATGTCACGGTATTGAATAACTAATATGATGACAATAATAAAGTTGAACGATACTTTAGTTTGGTCTAATTTGACAATAAATTCATGGCTGCAGCCATTTCCTTCAAAAATGTATTCCTGGTTTCTGTAATGTAAGACGAGGAAGTCGTTCTTCATCGCATAAGAATAGATTGCATTAACCCATTTTAAATGTGTAGTCCGGCTCTCCATGTTCAGGTACCTCAGAAGCTGCTGAACAGTGGCTTTGGTTTGTCCTTTACCTGAGTTCCTGCACAAGACACTGTGCATCTCCAAACCCGCTGCGTCCAGCACAACTTGTTCCATCCCACCGGAGCCTGAACAGCTGCATCCAGCGGCTACCAGCCCAGTGCGCAGGAGGAGGAGAGGAGGAGTCCATCCGACAGTCACTGTCAGACAAAGGAGGGCACACCAATGGAACTTAGAGCCTTCTTGTAGTCCTCTTGTCACTTCGCTGGAAATTAAGTCTCGTCTTTCTGTGGCATTGTTATGCACTGAACAGACCCGTTTCCCTTTGGATTTGCTGTGCTGGAACTAGCCGGTTGAGCCAGTGACATTTTGCAGGGATGCTGCATTCACTATGGGCTTATGCCAAGGTCCGTAGTACTGGTAGTGTAGTGGGCAGCACTCTGGGATGAGCAGCGCCGGTTGGTGGCGACTTTCAATGTGAAGCTTCTTCTTCCCTTCATCTCCGAGCGGAATGGATACACATGCTCTCTGGCCAGTGCAGTTTTTCCTTTTAGTGCTTTTTGGTAAGTAGTTTGCTTCTTCCTTTTTTAAAGCTGAGTTGACATGCTCTTGCCTGGACCTTAGAGGACGGCTGCATTTTGGTCTGCCGAGATCATGCAGGTTTTGTCCACCTACAGCTGATCACAAAACGAACTTTAAAGGTGACATCTGTCCCTGTTACTGTGTCAGTCTGCCTTATTGTCTACGACGATGGGTGATACCTGTGTTTTATTCCTTCATTTTGTATGACATCTGGGAATTATACGTGGGAAGAACTTTTGTCTTATAAAACATACTTCAGTGCTATTTTTTACGAGAGTCTGAACTCAGGTAAAACCGTTTTCTGCTGGTAACCTGAAGGTGTCAAAATATAATGATGACCCCGGTAAAGGCCAATATTTACAGCATGATGTTGTAGTAAGCGGAGTTGTTTACTAGTTTTACATTTGTATAAAAGAATCAGACACAGAAAAGTAGCTGCAGGCAATGGTGGAAACTCAGGAAATTGTGTTGTATCTGGTTATTGCACGTTTAACTGTTAGAACAGCCGCGGATATTATCCACATAGCAGATGCAATCCATACATCTCAACTGTACATATGTTCGCAGTATGTCCAGAGTTTTGCTTTATATTTTTGCTCCGTTTTTCATAAAATTGTGGTTTTCTGGCAAATTAGTGGCAAATCATTAAAGACGGAAGTTAGAAAATAATGACAGACATTTGAGTTTCAGACTTCATACCCTTCAGAAAATTCGTCCTAATGCAAAACCTGTTATTCTATCAATTATTTTTTTTAAGAGCAATATTTAAAATTGTCCCTATGTTTGGGCCCTTTTCCCACTTTTATTTATGGCTTTTTCCAGAGTTCTTGATCTAAGAGGTGAGAGTTATGGAATAACATCTTATTTGCATATTTTGTAAAAGCCATGGAGCATGAGAAAAGCTATTTAAGATTTGGGTTCGTAACTCTGAAGCTGTGGTCAACTGAGCGTTAATTCAAGGTGAACATTTGCAATTACAATTAAATTATTTTATTTCCTTTATTTTTTTTCTGGGCAAAGGGTGCTCAAGTACTTTGCATTTTATGTCCAAGATAATAACATTACAGAACAAATGCAGCAAGTTGCTCTCGGGTAAGACTGTAACAGCATCTGCTCATGTAGTTTTCATTATAAACAGGAGCCAGAGATTACATTTCTCTGCCATTAGCAGACTCTACTTTTCTGGGGTACCATGTTTAACTAACATCAGCAATCATGAAACAGTAGTAGGAGGGTTAATACTATTATTACAACTGCTCTTGCTTTATTATTATCACTCCTGTGCACTAACACAAGTTTTGCGAGAGAGAGAGAGAGAGAGAGAGAGAGTGTGTGTGTGTGTGTGTGTGTGTGTGCATTTGCGCATGTGTGAGGGGGGGGGGGCGAGAAAAGAAACTATACTGGCTTCCAGTTTTCCAAGTGGGTGCATGAGGTTTGCCAGAGTGTCAAAAGTCAGTGTCACATGGGCTGGGGGTGGGGGGTGGGCTGAGTGGAGCTGCACTAAGACCACTTCCTTTATTATGTTTCGTAAAACGTTGTTTCCTTTCCATAAGGAAATGTGCAATTTATGTACAGACAAAATGCAAGTTGAAGGTCTTAGATTTCTAGTTAGTTCTGTTGCCTCCAGTGTAAAGGAAGCTATACAGTGGTCAAGAGTAGTCTGGCATGTTATGCTGCAGAATACAGATAAAAAAAAAATAAGGACAGGAAGGTAAAATACAATCCATGATTTCTGCTCCCATATAAATGTATAATCTGATACAGTTAGCAGGAGATTCTATAATATATATATTCAGCAGCATTAGCTGATTTGATTTCGGCCACTTTAGTAATACATACTTGTAAACTAAGATGTAGCAATAAGTCTGGAGGGAATGATGGTGATACACATGGCCTTGTAAATCTAGGGTACAGGTGGGATAAAACCTAAAGACCAAGAGTATTACTGGATGTAAGCCATGCCCACCATTTCAAGTCTTGCTGCACTAATAAAATAAGCATTGGTATTTTCTTATGACTTTTAATGTTTAAAATAGTTTAGACTATAGAAGTCTGTATTATAGTGGAATATAATTCCAAACATTTCATATTATTTCCAAAGTGCAGTTTCACACTACAAACATGAATTTGTCTGTATAGCTAGACCTAGACAACATCACTTAATTCATTAGACAAAGCACCATATGTACTGACATATTTTGAAAGTGTAGTCCTTTGCTGAAACTTTGTTGAAACTCCCATAGACTTTTAATAATTTGGTTACTGTCTATCCTTTTCCCACGCAGGGCACTCCTTATTTAGGAAGTTGTACTGTGTGTGTGTGTGTGTGTGTGCGTGTGTGTGTGTGTATGTATGTGTGTGTGTTTGTGAAGCACCCTGATATCTAAGAATGCAAATGTTTTCAAAATTTCTTTTTAATATTTTTGAAACTTATCCTAATCCAATATTGTACATACAAATATATACATACAAACACACACACACACATGTATATATATATATATATATATATATATATATATATATATATATATATATATATATATATATATATTTATATGTATATATATATATATATATATGTGAGTCTACTATGGTTGATTGAAAACTCACTTGATTGAAAATTAAATTACTAGGACCACTTCACTGAAAGCTCACTTGACTGAAAACTCACTTGACTGAAACTCATTTAGTTTAAAGTAATAAATGATCTTTTCCCCACTGTAGTGCAACCCTGGAATTAGTATATAATGTAAGGGGGGTGGGGGGGCACAGCCCCCCACATTGGGGGGTGTGGAGGGCAAAGCCCCCACATATCTTGGTTATATATTCTCTTCTGGAAACAGTTATTTATTGCACTTGTAAGTATCACTGTGTATAGTTTAAAATGTTTATAATATGTGGGGGGCTACGCTCCCCACACCCCCCAATGTGGGGGGGGGCTGTGCCCCCCACACCCCCACTTACTTTATATACTAACTCCAGGGTCATACTACAGTGGGGAAAAGGCCATTTATGACTTTCAACAAATGAGTTTCAAAGAAGTGAGTTTTCAGTGAAGTGGTCCTAGTAGTTTCATTTTCAGTCAAGTGAGTTTTCAATCAACCGTAGTAGACCCATGTGTGTGTATATATATATATATATATATATATATATATATATATATATATATATATATATGTAGAAAAATTTACATTAGGCCGCCATCTCATAGTAAATCGGTATACATAAACAACTAAAATTTTGCAACAAAGAGACTTTAGATAGCAAATTTGAAATCAGTCTTTAATACTGGCTGTGTGTATGGTCTGTTATGAAAAGTCTTCATATTAATAAGAAATGTCCTATTTTTGTAAACTGTCAGAGAAAGCTTCTGTTGAAAGCAGCAGCTGCATTTTGACATTATTTCACTTGTGAGTTGAATGAGAGTGGTAAAGACACATTTGTGAGGGTTGACAGATGAGATAAGCTATGTTGATAGATTTGCAAGTGGCAGAGTACGGCAGTGGAGAAGGTTACTAAGCTTTTCTTATCTTTGGCTTCATTAAAAATGAAACTATTTAATATGCTTCACACTTTTAGACTGGAAACTTGAAGTTTTACAGTTGGAAAGTCAAATTTGGGTGGATAGAAACCCTCAGTTTCTTATTTTGATATTATTAATCCACAGAGAATGGAATAGTACAGCATGCTTGCTAAGTGCAGTCAGCATTCAATAGCTGGGTAACTGAGAGCTGTGCAAAGGTTTGTCTGTGGGCTATCAAATGTGAGCTGCTTCTGTATTTATAATTAAATAATCTTCGCTGTAATTGTGTGTGTGTGTGTGTGTGTGTGTGTGTGTGTGTGTGTGTGTGTGTGTGTGTGTGTGTGTGTGTGCGTGTGTATGCACAATGGGGGTCTTTGTTCCCAAAGTTTGCATGTACCTTTTGTAGGAAAGTCAGAGGGGAGCAGTACATTTATAATTTACTTTATTTAAGGAGTTTGTGAATTAATCATGGGAAAGTGTGATGGAAAGTCTGAAGTTTAGATTTTATGCACACTTTAATGTATTTGGAACTTGTTTTCAGCACTTGCATGGCTTCTGTTGCATATGTACCATATGCATGCAATCCCAAGGTAATAAGGAATGTAACTTAGTTACACCTGCCCTGCTACTTTTACCTTAATGCAAACTAGAAATATATTCTTACACATAATATGTGATGCAACAGAAGAGTAAATACTTTTACCACCAATAGAGGCAACATATTTTGTATATTTTTGTACATTAGCAGTATGTATTAAGTGACATGCTTTCTCATTTGAAATGTTCTCCTTACCTGTTTAAGAAATACCACACTTCAACAATAGCATTGTGAAATACTCCATTATTAAGGCTGAAAATGTACACATAAAGTTTTGTTTATCCAGTACTCATTTAGTGGCACTTCAACCTGAATACATAATCTGCAGCAATACACAATATTTAAGATTATAATTTCAGTACACTTTAATAAAAGGATATGTATGAAAGCAGCATGTAATTTATTAAGCTTCTACTGTATTCCAGATTAGCATAAGAAACACTTTTAAATGGAATTATGTCCATAACTTTAATATTTAAACTACTTATTTTTTAGTGGTAATAGATTTTAGCTGAAAATTGTCATACAGGTTTTCACTGTGTATGGAACTACACATCTCTTGCATTTTCTGCAGTTTGCTTTTGCTTAAACAGGCATACTTTCTCCGGAGAACACTGAATGTGCACAGTAAGTTCAAAAAAGTAGAAGTTCCTTCATTCAGTACATAAAAACTCAAACAAGCAAGCCTCAAACAAAGATTTCTATACTGAGGTTCTACAGCTTGAAGTTAGATTTTATTTTGTTGGGAAGCTATTGAGGGGTCTCCTACAATTTGTATGTCAGCCCCTCTTGGGTCAGAAACTCATCAAATTTTACTTCCCTAATATATATATATATATATAGTTGACCAATATTTCCCCTCAGTGCCTATTGGGTTATGATAAATAATTATCTAATTTTCATTTATTTTTCAAATTCACATAGGCATACTAAATGGTGTTGATCAAAAATGCTTATAGTGGAACACTTTTTGTAATTCTGTTAAACTCAGTTGTAAAGAATGTTGCTACTGTTTGAAAATTATGTACACACCAAGTAGAAAAAATCACTGTGACAATATAAGGGTCATAGCTGTTTCACCATTAGGGAAAGCAGGATAGCTTTCCTTAATAAAATCAGATTAATAAGGAGGCTTTTGCATTGCTAACAATAAAATAACACTTGCTGACTACAAAAATGTGTTGCAATTTCCTAGGCATTTTTGTAATATATTTAACTGCATTCGAAAAGCATATTGATCACAAAAGGAATATTTGATTATGTGCATAATTTTACTGTTTGGTTCAGTTGTGTTATTATGGCCCATTTCTAGATTAGCAGGCATGTTAATGACAGAAATGAGATTTGTGATGACGGCTGAGCCCTGGATGAATGGACATTCATGGAATATAATTCTGGTTGCAACTGCCTTCATTGTTGTTTTTGTGATATGGTTTAAGACCAGCACAACTGTAGATGGAATAGGGATTAATATGCATAGATGCACCATATTCTTTGATTATGAATCTTCTTTTTACTGAATGATGATTTTGTTAAGTTTTCACAATTTGGACTATGGGGAACAATAAAATGCATTTAAAATGCAAAAAATGTACAGACAGTTTGTTTTGTGATTATTTGAAAGAATAGTAATGAGTGGTTTCTTTATTAAGAACTAATTTATGATTTATAGATTAGCATTTGTTAATAAACTGATTTCTGATTAATCAAATTGGTAGAAGATTAATTTCTGCTTCATATTGACAATGGTGGGGATATGTTGTATTATGTTGAAATCCATAAAAGGAGAAAATTTATTGACATCTGCCCACAATGCCAGGTCATAGCAGAATGGTCAGTTACAGAAAAAGTAAACTTTCATTTTTTTCATCTGATATTAAACTATTGTTTAAGTGGAAACCAAAGTTCATACTAGTATATGTTATGGTTTATTTTCACATGTCTAACAATGTGACTTTGTGAATGTACACACAATGAATGGAAAACAGGTAACGGCAGACAAAAGTGGAGAGATTGAATTCAGTATATTATTTTTGTTTTATAAATGAGCAGTTTTGTTAAGGAAATTTGCTGCCAGATAACTTTCAATTCTTCCTTATTGATCATAACCACACTTGCAGATAATATGCTTTCATTAATGTTTTATGGTTGTTTATTTCTGGTATAATGCCAGATTTGTTCCATGGTAATATTTTGTCACACATGCATAAACTGTTACATCAGTTGAAAGTGATGATTTTCTGAAACAAAGTAGCAAATGTTTGACAACTGAAAGTCTTTAAACACTGTCACTGGTACAATTCCATATCTCCGAGGATGTTAATACCACATGCTGTTGCTATGAAATTGATATTAAAAGAATGTTTTTTAGCTACCAAGCCAATTTTCAAAAAGATTGTATAGATTTATGCTGATAAGAAAGTAGATGCATTATGCTTTCCTGCTAACCTTTGGATTGTATACAAAATAAAAGATCAATGAAGTGGGATCATTAGTAACTCACTGAAAGAAAGGGTTTAGAAGAGCTCCTTTGGCAAATATAGCACTTTCAGACTGCTTCAGTAGTTATTAATTATTTGGAAGAAGTTTCCAATGCTTTTGTCACTGGATTTTAAATCAAGAACTCAGAGACTGAAAGAAATTCATTGACTCATTGAAAAAATTTATCTTCCTTTATTTCTCACTGCTATGCATTTTAATAGAGGAAGGCTATTGTTTGATATGTTATTACAGTCTTTCTTGTCAAAGTTAAAAAATGCAAATTGTGCTATCCAACAGTTAGGGTTTATGTAATAGATACCCCAACTGTTTAATATTGATTTCAAATGGGAGTAATTGAAATTGTAGGCAAATGTCACATCAGATTTCAAGATGCCAGTAGTCAGGGGAATGGGCAAAAACATGTCTTTTACAGCAGAAAGGTACAGCCAGTTGAAGCTGATTCAGTTATATGGGGTAGATGAGGACCTGAGCATGGGTTCTGAGTTGTATAGGGAACTGAGTTACTGAGACGATGTAAAAGGTTGGAGAGATGTTGTCTGGTGAGGAGCACATCACTAAAGGGCTGTCATAGGGTCAAGATTTGGGAAGGAGTAGTCAGCCTGTTTAAATCTGCAATAAGTAAGGAGTGGAGAGCAGATTCATTCTGTTTGCTGATAATCTTAAACTGTGCAGTGGTCAGAAACTGGGACAATATTACTTTTTCAGTGAAACCTGATAAAGCTAAGATTATCAACAAAACAGGTTGTCTAGATTTCATGGTTAGAAAACTTTTATTAAAATCCACACCCAGACACAAGCTAAGATGATAACCAAGTAGACTGCATCTAACATTTAATGAAAAGGACTGCAAAACTGTTCATTTTTGGGGATAATCCAGGGAGAATTACTGAGCTGGGGATCTAGACATGACTGAAGAACAAAGCAGAATGATTTGGGGATGTGCATCGGCACTAAGGCTTGATAGCAGTGCGTGAAAGGACAATGTTTAGTTGAATAAAATGTTGAGCTCTATGGAAACAACAGTGGACTCATGGGAATCAGGTGCTACTGTTCTTGTATTTATGGCATCAGTAAGGCCACACCTGGAATACTTTGTACAGTTGTGGAAGTCTTTCAGGTTAAGGAGCCTTGAGTTTGTGGAAAGTGGTCAGAAGAGGGCAGCTAAGATGATTAGGAGAACTAATGAAGGACTCAGACACTACGGCGGCCATGGTGGTGCAGCGGTTAGCATTGCCACCTCACAGTAAGAGGTTCTGTGGTTTGATCCTTGGCTGGGGTGCCTTCTGTGTGGAGTCTGCATGTCCTCCCTTCGGTTGAGTGAGTTTCCTCTGGGTGTTCCAGTTTCCTCCCACATCTCAAAGACATTCTATAGGTGGACTGGACACTCCAAATTGGCCCTAGGCATGAGTGCATGCATGTGTGCACTGTCTGTGGAAGGTTGGGCGCCGGGCTGGCAACTCAACACTGTCAAACTCTACTGCCAATCATAAGCAGACAGGTGATCCACTGTGGTGACCCCTAACTGGGAAAAGCTGAAAGATGAAAAAGAATGAAGGACTCAGACACTACAGTTTAAAAGAAACTGAGAGAAATTAATTTACATAGATTCACAAATAGGGACAGGATGCAGCTAAAATAGAAATAAAGGAGCAAAAATCATGGAACCATACCTCTCACCTTCTTGGCCCAAGAAATCTAGACAAAGCTATAAATAATGGGGATATAAAGGCCCAAAAATAGAAAAGGATTTTAAATATTGGGGTCTATATCAGAAGATCGAAACTCCAATAGACCGAACGCTCTTTAATTGAATGCTAATACTCGAAACTACACAATATTGAAGGTACTGAACAGTGATTTTTTTCACAGGGAAAAAAAATTGCTGGGCCGTTGTCATGACTTTGCCATTTCAAAAAATTTATGGTTTCTGGCAAATCACTGAGGATGGAAGGCACTAAATAATGACAGACATTTGAGTTTAAGACTTCATATCTTTCAGAAAATGCATCCTAACACAAAATCTTCTACTCTATTAACCTTCTAAGTTAATAAGAGCAATATTTACTCTGTGGTGCAATCTCAGAATTAGTATATTTAAGTAGGGGGGGGGTCTGTAGGGTGAATATCCCCACTTTATTTTGTCTTTGGATTTTTTCTTTTTTTTGGAGCAGTGATTCTTTTCCCTGGGGAAAAAAATCACTGTTCCGTACATTTGATATTGTGTGGCTTTGGGTATCTAAGTTCGATTAAAGAGCGTTCGGTCTTTTGGAGTTTTAATCTTCTGATATAGACCCAAATATTGCTCTTATTAACTTAGAAGGTTAATAGAGTAGAAGATTTTGTGTTAGGATGCATTTTCTGAAAGATATGAAGTCTTAAACTCAAATGTCTGTCATTATTTAGTGCCTTCCATCCTCAGTGATTTGCCAGAAACCATAAATTTTTTGAGGAACAGATCAAAAATATCAGGCAAAAATCAGGACATTCTGTGAACATCTGAACAGTTGAGAGGCATGTATGGAACTATTTTATGGAAAGGAATGTGAATGGGTCACTACTGGATGATAGTAAATGTAATCATGATTTAATAACTCTCTTTTTGAAGAAATAGCAGTAGCCAAACAGAGAGAACATGATGGCATACAGTTCAACAGAAATGTTCTTTTCTTGGTTTAGTGGTAATATGTTTTTACATAAGACAGTATACGAAATTTATGTGGTACAGATAATGTATATGCTTTTTATTTACTGTAAGTTACCTACTGAATCTTTCAAAAACTTAATTCTGTAAACTGTAAGAAGGAAATACCTAATGAGGTATGCTACTGCAAAATGTATAGTTTTGTGCATACTATAATCAAGCAGTCATACCTGTTTATTATCAGCTAGATATAAATAAGTGTTATTAGAAACAAAATCATAAAGGCAACATATTGCATCATAAAATGATGAGGTGCATAAATAATTTAAAATGATTTTACAGTCTTTAGAATACATTTAAGTAAATGGCACAGCTCTAGAAACTTGGACTGTGTTGTGTTTGTGGGTGGGGGTGGCATAAAGCACTATCCAGACAGCAAATCTGCAGACATTGATAGTAAATACAAAGGGAATCCATGGTGCACACACTGGGGATTTCTTACAGGCAAGAATAGTACTTTGAAAGCTTGCAGATAAAAATGACAGGCCATGACAGACACAATAGAGCAGAGCAGACTTTCTGTATTAGAAAATCAATCTTAAAATCATTTTTTCAGCTAAATTTTACAAAAGGTTTACACTGAAATTGAGGTCACTTCTCACAGAGAACAACAAAACCACATAAAGACCAACAAAGAATAGTCAAATAGTTTGGTTCACATGTATTGCATGATGGTTTACTTTCAGAATGTCATATAAAGTTCCTTCCGGTCTTGTGGTAATCTGCCAGAGCTATAGGGTGAGTCTTTCCTTGTTCAGCAGCTACAGATGAGTGCTTAGCATTTGGATCTCCCCTCAGGAAAGTCCACGTCATGAGTATAGCCTGATGTATGACTTTCTCAGCCATGTGGCTTACAGCTAATTTACTGGTGATGCCAGACGGGGAGAATGGAGGACCAGCCATGAGACATGTGGAATACTTGTTTATTGTGTTACTTCACTCTGTTTTATTGGGATCAGGCTCAGTATCCTCTATAGGTACATACATACATTCATATGCACATGAGAATAGTTACAGCATGCACCATAATACTCAGACTCATGGCATCTTCTCTGTCACTTGTATCACTAAGGGTACTTTAAATAAAAAAAATGTTCCAATATATGTATGCAGAAGATATATACTTTTAACTGAAAAGGCTTTGGTGGTATAGTCTATAACCTGACACACATACAAAGACAATTAATTTAACAGAAAATATTTATTTTCTAACAACAGCTAATAACCATAACTTCAGACGGCCTGTAAATGAGATGGTATTTTACACAGCGTTTAAGAACATTCAGGGCATAAATGGTTTGTCTGACAGGTAATATCACATTTGATCTATTACTTGCTGACTTAGTTTAAGAACTAGAGACACAGCCAACATGATGTCTGTCACTACTACAAGTGCTATGCCAGAACTAAAGAAAATGTGGTGCCTGCAGTGCCGATACTATACTCGTTTTAGTGTTATTTATACCACATATTTTTTAGGGCTCTGAGTTAATGAAAGAGTCATACTTGTATGGTTTGTAAATTCTTACCAATGCAGTCTGTCTTTGTTGAAGAACATGTCTTGACTTTTCTTCTTGTATCACTATATTTCCCATGTTGTGTGTTTTACTCTGCTCTTTTCTTCCTCTTACCTCATTATCATGTCTGTCCATAAACCTAGTTTTATTAAGTAATATTGAAACAACATGCTTACTTCTGTAGATCCAACATCAGCATACATGTATGTCCTAGGATTTCAGCATGCTGCTCAACTGTTGTGGCCAACAAATCATTGGGGAGTTGGCAATTCCTGTTCTGAATGAAATGTTCTACAAGTTTACCAATTACCTTTCCATGATTAACTCATTGGCTCTCACAATGTCTTTTTGAATTCATGGTTGCTAAAAGGTGGACAATTGCCAGTCCTTGTAGTTCCTGGTACCAAAAACATGCCAGATATTTTATTAATTGATAGAGCTACTGCCTTTAAGAAAATGGAATGTACTGACTTTAATATTGTAAATCTTGAGTATTTATCAACAACTAATAGGCGCTGTTTGCTATATACTGACCAATAGATATCAATACAAAAAGCAGAATATGGTTTTTCTGAGCACTCTGGTATATCCATCTTAACAGTCCAAGTTGCACAGCATTGGCGTAACATGGTAGAAATTCTAGACAAACATCTTATTATTTTGTTTCTTATTGCATATTCCTTTATCTTATTTAATATAATCATTTTCTGTTTCATCTTTCCTTCCTTCTCAGTAGGGAAATCTTTTAATGCTATCAGTCTAAGCTTCTTCGCTAGGGGAATAACTCCAAAGAATGGATTCTTTTTCTTGCAGTACAAGAAAAAAAATCTTTCATTACTCTTTACTCCAACCACTTATTTGAAATAGCCTTTATTATGTAGCAATGGAACTGAATTGTATATATACATTCTTTTTTTCTTTTTTTTTAACTTTGATTTTTCTCATATCTTGTTGCCTGTTTCTTCTGTTATCATATTCACAGATGACCATTTGTCTTTCACCATCTTTACTTATTTGTTCAGTATATTCACTGCTATTTTTGGCATTTCTGTATTGGCATTTGAACTTGCATACATGTACTGTTTTTCTTCACTCATTTATTTTTTATTTATTCTGTACTGCTTAATGTTATATCTCCTGAATATGATCCATTACATCAAATAAAAAACAGTAACCCCAAAGCTGTAATGTAAAGGTACAAAATTTACCAAGAATCAAAACTGTACCTCAGCGACCATAATCAAACACTCCAAGGTGTACCAGTAACCATCGACAGTTTGAAATAGTTTATTGGTTAAGTGCTTTCATCTCAGAGACAATCAGAACTGAAAAAGTAAAGCAGTTAACACTTTTAAAACTTAAACACCCAGTGAATTGGCATATCAAATTACATCACTTCCTTTCCCTTAAGGGAGAGCAAACCAATGTCCAAATGCTTAAATAAGCGTAAACATTTTTTGTAAAAGTCAACAGCTTACAAAAACATCAACAGTATATCTCAAAAAATGCATTAAAATATTATATACATTAATATCATTAACTGTAAATACTTAAAATAGCCATATCTTAATAAATAATAATTCATAAAAATACTTCTAATAAAAATATAAAAATGCTTTAAATATTTGTACATTTTATAAACTATTCAATGAAATTAACTCACAATGAATTAATAGAAAAACTCACTAGAATTTTGCTGCCCTTAATTTTAATACAGGTACTAGAGAGACCACTTCATTTAATCCTGGGGGTACATGCATTTACCCTTAATTGCCAAAACAGCTCTCTATATTCCAGCAGGATTTCCCACTGTCCACCCCTCAGATTCTGATCAACTTGTTCAATCACCCAAAACAGAAGTGAACTAGACTTACCACATAATGTATGCTTATAAAGTGCATTAGGCAGTAGCCGCTTCTTAATATGATAATTATGCTCATTTATTCTTGCTCTCGGGTCCCTTTTGGTCTTTCCCACATAAAAAGAAAAATATTCTGAACAATTAGCTAAATAAACTCTCCTTATGACCAACAATTAAAATGATGACTCCCCTTGAGTGTTTTACACAATATAGGTATGCTCAGAGACTCTAAATATGATATGTAAGGGCATTGTTTGCACATTCCACACCTAAATGTTCCTTTCTGTTTGGAAATTTCATCCATGTGATAATAATTATTATTTTCTCTTTCCAAAATATTTTTAATGTTTTCTCCCTTTTTGTATGTGAACAAGGGGGGGGGGTTAGACAAGTAGTGTAAAGTGTTCTGCATTTGGGAAAAATGTTCCAATATTATAGAATAATTCCCTGTATATTCTCAGAATATTGACTGTATTTTAAAACAAATGCCCTATTATAGTCATCTATGTTGGTTTCATTAACTGATTCCCCTGGGGTAACATTGTTATCATTGTTTGTCCCAAGTAATGGGGTTAATTTGATCCCCAGTTGTTAATAACCTCATTCAATACTTCAAGTACTAAGGTGGCAGGGTAACCATGCTGTATAAAAAACTCCTTAATTCTAGCCACCTCCACAATAAAGTCAGTAAGTATAACTTAGATGTCATCCTTCCCAACCTGACAAGTTGCTCTTTAATAATATTTATTTTTTGGTGTGGTGGATGATCATTCAAATAGTGCAGGTAATAATTAGAAAAATGTTATTTCCTATATATCTTGGACGTAACGTTCTTAGTGTCAAAATCCTTTTAAATACTAACAGTCAAATAAGTGATAGATTCAAAACCAAAATGGTTAGTAAATTAAAAAATATATGTACTAATGTTGATATAGTCCATATATTTACCTAAATGTTCAGCCATTATCATCCCATATCAGAAAGATGTCATCAAGGAATCTTAAGTATAGGGTATATGTTTATAATTTTTAGATTTAAAAACATTATGTTGTTCACATAAATATAGAATAATACTGGCAAACAATGGGTTGCATACTTCACCCATGGCTACTCCATTTACCTGCTTATAAATTTCACCCTCAAAATATGTGAAGTTGTTTATTAAAACCAACTCCATATTTCCAACCAGTAGCCTAATGTCCCCCTCAGACAAACTTTTACTTTTCACAAAGGCATTCTCGAACTACAACATCCCTGTGGAGTGGGGTAGAACTGAAAACAAATCAACTATGTCAATCTTAACAAACAGGGAAGAGGATTTAAACATATCTTCAGTTAGTAAGAAAATCTGAAGAATCTAGTAGACTGTGTTAGTGTTTTTTTAGAAGAACTTTAGTATTACCTCATAGTTCATTGATCCTGCACTATATTCATTAGAAAATCTTCTGACACTACCCTTGATCTTAAGGAGAGAGTAAACTATTTTTTCTGTTATCATATTCACAGAGGATCTTTTGTGTGTCACCATCTTTACTTATTTGTTCAATATGCTCACTAGTTTTGGCATTTCTATATTGCCATTTGAACTTGCATACATGTACTGTTTTTCTTCACTGCAGTCATTGTTTATTTCTTTTTTTATTCCTTAATTATAGGATCAATGAACTATGAGGTAATACTGAAGTTCATTATGGACAAAATGAAAATTTGCACACAAAAAATGATTATGCAATACCAGTGAAGGGGCTGGTTATGATTTTAGAACTTCTCCCTCTGAGAATTCACAAAGGTTACAGAACAGGCAGAATATTTACTCTCTTTTCTTTGGCAAGTTCACATGCTTCCTTCAAATCTACTTCTCTCAGAGCCTCTCTCTTTCCTTCTGTCTTAGTGGCTTTTTTAGCTTTACATGCCCCAGTAACATATGCCTGAATGTATGCAATGTCAAAGTATTGGGCATAATTTGGTAGCTTATCTAGGGTCATATGTGACTCAGCCAGTAATTTCCACCTGGTGCTGCTATTGCTGCATGGCTGCATTATATGCATCTTTGTTTCTATATCACTGAATGTAAACTCACAATTTCTATCTGGTGTTCTTAGTTTAGTACAATATATAAGTGCAAATTTACCTTCTTTCTGTCTTGTACTTCTGAACTTACATATTTCACATTTTATCTGTTTCTTGATCTCAGAGTGGAAGTTTAACATCTCCAGCATATTTATAGCTTTATATATCTAATAATTTTGTTCTCTTGCTTTGTGCTAATCTATTTTCTCTTCTTATGCTTAAACTTTCTTCCTAGATTTGAAAATCTGGCTACCCAGTTCTTCGAGTGTGAGCTTATATTTATGTATCAGTCTTTTTCACTTATTGGCAGACTTGGAATCTACATTGACATTTTTTCTCATATTGTATCTGATGAAACATCATATTTTCAAGTTTCCTATTATTTTATATGGCCTTTCCGCTTGTAATCCTCCATTTATTCTACATTTTTTTTGTAAAAAAGTTATTTAGCTTTAATGTTTTCTCTTGACTACGATCTTCTGTTACAGTTCATTATCTTTTGTTGTAGAAAAAATATAATTTCTACCACAATCATTAATAAAAATAAAGTTAATCATCAGCTTACACTTTTTTCTCATGAAAAAATAATTTTACTTCATTGTTTTTTATTATGAGTGGCTTGTATGTGAGTCTGAATCCCATCTTTATTATCACTTTTTATATTTTTGTTTCTGTTGCTCTGGAGGTAGCACACATCAGCAACTTACTGAACTCAGTTGAGCAGAGCAGAGCCACAAATAGAAGACGGTTGATATAGTGGAAATCAATGGTATCTACATTGGTAATTTCACATAAGTAAAACATGGGTGTATGACAAGCACTTGTGTAGGCACTTGAGCACTATTTCACAAACAGGGACTTAATTGTCCTACACTCGAACTTGGCTACATGTTTGGGGGGATGTTTGGTAGCCATGTAGAGAGAGTAGAACTGTTTCACCTCATTCGAACATACAGCCATGTGTGATCAAGGCAAGTGTGGTAGTCGTGGAGAGGGAGTGGGAAGGGGTAGGAATGTGGTGTAGTGTTTCATGCAGTAATCAAGAGCCGCGTTTAAGTCTGGGGGGGGGAGTTTTAGGGTTAAGTTGTGGGAAAGGAGTTTAGGGTTAGGTTTGCGTTCAGGGACTTTAGCTTTAGGGAGGGAGAGTGGAGTTTTAGATTTAGGAAGTGAATGGGGACCTTAGAGATAGAGAGTGGTGAAGTTTTAGGTTTAGGGAGTGATCAAGGAATTTGGAGTTATGAAGCAGGAGGGAAGTCTTAGGGTTAGTGAATGAGGGTTCTGGTTAGATTTTGGGACCAGTTGGGAGTTTTATGGTTAGAGTTAGGGCTATGCAGTTCAGTAGGGTAGGATGGTGGGTTGACTAGATAATTATGTAGGATTGGACTAGTGTAGGATTGGTGTAGTGGTAGTTTGGGCACTTGCCATTTAGAGCAGATGGCTGTGAGCAAGTGTGTCACCAGCTACTAGCACATGAGCTGTTGTAGTAGACCCATACAACCTTCTGCAGGCATATACATCAAAATGGCAGTCCAGGAAAGAGTCAACAGAACAGAATTCATTTAATAGCTAAATAATTTCCCTACACACAGAAACATGCCCATTCACAGAGATGTTTTCAAATCAACTCACTACTAAATTTTACAGAATCCTTATAGTGAAACAGAGCTCAAGCCTTTGTTCAGAAGAATGTATCACAAGGAACCAATAAATGGAAGCTGCATAATTTGTTCATTAAAAATATATGAATCGTTATTTCATTTTCTCGTATCTCATTCTGGCCCCATTCCTACCTAATGGTCACTGTCTGTACCAGAGTTGAACTATTGATGCTTTCCAATATAAGAACCATTCCCAAAGGTATAGTGAATATTTTCTTGTTATGTAACTGCAAATGGGAGCTTTGCCATTGGATCTAATCTCTAGTTTCAAGCAGTGGCTGCTAGATTACTTTTCTATTTTTTTTTCTATTTTTTATTTATAGTAGATGTCATATCTGTTTGGGAAAATGGCAGATGAGTTATGATACCTACTGATCATTCACTACTGAGACCACGTGAGGTACTTAATTCTCCAAAATATTTTATAACAGACTGAAATATAAATACAACCATATAGTGATGTAAGGAATGGTTGCTATTTATGGTCCTAATCCATATGTGCAGGTTTGGTTATTTAGAATAAATGGTCTACATTTCTGCAATACCCACTTGTACATTAGTTGATATCATCTCTGTTTGAGAACACAGATAAATCTTAAAACAGCTGTACACTTAAAAAACAACTTTTGCCTGTTTTATTAATAACGTATAAATAAAATATATATGATGGTTTGTGTGTGTGTGTGTGTGTGTGTGTGTGTGTGTGTGTGTGTGTGTGTGTGTGTGTATGTATTTAATTTTTAATGCCCGCCATTTCTGTGTTTCTGTTTCTTTAGCAGACTATTGTAAAACTTTTATTGAATAAGCCATATCCTGGCTGTTAACTTCTGCTTTTTAAGAGGATATCCTGTTTTTATAGGGTAAAGTCAAACTTTGTCAGTGTCTTTTGGGCAAATCTGCATTTATATTTTAAAGCCATAGTTATACAGGGTAAGAACTGATGCAAAGGCAATGTATTATTTGGAAGTAACACCTATAAGTTGAATTATGTGTGCCTGAGAAAAAAGTGTGATCCTCAGTTTCCTTTCAGAATCAAGTTAAGATCACTGACACAAGAATCGTATTGTCTGTGGATAAGTGTATTTCAGGAAGATAGTGTAGTCTGTGACAAAGCTCTGATTATCTTAAGGAATGACCTGTATTAGGTAACTTGTTTTCCCTTAACATTAATAATGCTCCAAGTGTTGAATCCATAAACAATTTGGACTTAAACAGCATATGTGAGAACTGCATGGTCCTTTTGTGCTTCTTTAAAATAACATATATGAGAGCTGTATGGTCCTTTTATGCTTTTTGTTAATAATTCACCTGAGTGTAGCATGCATGCATGGAATTGAAAACACATCATCAAAATCATTTTATTATTATTGTTATTATTATTAAAAGGGTGCCCTGTGTTTTACAAAGTACAGGCTTATTAGCTTTTTGGCAGCCATAGTAGTCATGAAGTAACTAATTCATCCATCCACAACCCCTTTTCCCATGTTTGCACATGGAATCGGTGTGTCTTTTCAACAGTGACAATCATCTAGAGTCATGGTTTACACCTCCAGGTGGCTAGCCCTGCTGTGGTAGTTCTTCCACAATGCACACTCACATATGGCAAATTTAGAGTGTCCAATCCACTTACTACATGTCTTTGGAAAGAGGGAAGAAATGGAACACCTGGAGAAAACCCATGTGAATATAGGGACGACATGCAGACTTCACACAGAAGGCACCCCAGCTGAGAATTGAACCAAGGAACTTGTTGCTATGAGGCAACAACGCTATCTGCTGTGCCACTATACAGCAACTAATTCTGAATGAATTATTGGCTAAACATAGTGAGTTAAATTATTTTAATATATTCTATCTTGCTTATCAAATTAGGCCAACTAAATCTTGTAACTTATTTTTCTACAGTTATGTCATTCTGATGGTCAAGGGTAATGTGCAAGTTGAGCCAATATATGTCAACTTTTGTAATGCTTTTGATTTTGTTGTTCACAGAATATTGAATCAAATTGAATAGAATATGGTTTTCTGAGCAAATTGTTGCTTGGGTGAATGGTACATAGAAAACAAGAAGAGATCAAAGTGGTATCAATTTAGTCAGGGAGCTCCACAAGGGTGAACATGGCCCATACTTATTATATATATATATATATATATATATATATATATATATATATATATATATATATATATATATATGCATATATAGATACATACATAATATATAGTCTTGATTTATTTTTTTTTTTTGTTGACTAGATTAATCATTAGACACAGCTTGTTTTCAGGGCAGACCTAACAAATTACTCCTACTAACTAAGGGAAATTCAGCCACAAGTGCAGGAAATTCCCCTACTGTTTTCAGTAAGTGCCATGGAATCTTTTACATCTACCTGAGCTATCACCAATTTGATTAGAGAGGATCTTGGTTTGCCATTTTATCTGAAGGCTTGCAACAGCCTGCTTATACTTCTGTGACATTAATGGAGCATGAATCATTGCACCTGATGTGGGGCTACATGTTACAGCCTTCTGATGTTCTTCGTGTCAAAGGTTAGTGTGTGCTACTGAGCCAGTGACACTATTTTAATAAATATTCCTGTTTTCTGCACATATTATGCAGATGACAGCAAGTTTCTCTTGACTGATAGTGTTTAAGTTGTTTTTATTTTAATGATTTTTAACAAGACTAATTAACCATGCTCTGAAGTATAGTGCTCCTACAAGTCAATTAGGTGGGAAGGTATGATAGACTTTTTGGAGTTTCCATATGAGGCATTTTGTTTTATGGTCTCTAAATATCTCAAGTTGAAGAAATTTTTGTTTTGCATTCTCTGTTCTTTTTCCATACATATTTCACATTTAGGCAGTTGAGGATGAAGAGGTCTAATTTTCAAGTTCTGTAACATTTTGGAATTGATTTTGATTTTCAAGTTCTTTCATAGCTTTTCTCCACTACTGTCCTTGTTTGCAAAACACTTGACCTGGAATCATCATGCCCCAGCATCGGGGCCAAAGCAGGCTTCATAGCTCACAATTGTTCAATACACAGTGGCAGCATATTTGTCATTTTTCTGGTAGTCTTATCTCCTTAATGGCTAGCCCCCATATCTAGCCTAGGAACCCCTGAAATCTCATTGCACACACTGGGATTGGTTCTGCAGCTCACAACTGGTCTATATGACCCACTGCAGCAACCTTTTGGTTGTTTTTCTAAATTATGGATCTCCTTCACTCCCAGTGGCCACTGGCTAGCTATTTCCTTTAAGATGATTGGCTATCTAAACCTCTTGCCAGCCTCCCACTGACCCACTTTGATATTTCATGGCATAGCTTACTCCTAGCCCCCTGCTCTTGCTTACTAGGAGCTGTTTGACAGCCTGTAACTTTGTCCACCTATTGACTCCAAGCTCCCTTAATGAAATGCAAAAGTGCTTGCTCATCCTTTTTTTATGAAAATCCTGTTATTGTCTGATTGGCTGTGTCATATTTACTATGCATATTCAACTTTTATGATGTTAATGTAATGGGGAGAATTTGAACAAGTCTGCATTTTCATCTGTTAAGGTCTGCTTTAACAGGCAAAAACACCCTCCTTCAATTTTATTAATAAATGTAGTCATTTTGCTCTGACACTAAATTGTTCTGGAGTGACAGTTTATTAGTTTATATTTTAAGCAGTTCTAGGGACATGTAATAGTTTCAAACAGTTCTTAATAACAAATGTAAATGGGCACAAGCATTTAACAGTCTTAGTAACAAAAAGTACAAATGTGATGTCATGAGGCATAGTATTCTTTAGTACCCATATTTGTTCCTGGTATTCCACGATCTCCTTCCCATACTGTCTCAGTCTGGCTAGGTCTTCTCATCTTCCTTCCTTCCTGCAGTATGCCTAAAAAGCCTTTGTTTCTGTTTTGATCTCTTTTTGGCAACTCCCCTTCAGCTATCTTTCATCTTTGCACTGTTTACCTGATCTTCTGACCTTTTACTTGCTTCCTTGTTCTGTGACTCCTCCACCGACCTATACACCATTTCTTATATGACCTGTACTAACACTAACCAGACCTAACATTCTTATATAGTCATATCAGCCTTTTCCTCTTTTTATATTTTTGTCTTTTCTTCAAACCCTTGTCCATAGGTTCATAAGTTCATAGATGAACACTAGGCTAACTGCACTTAAGGACCACTTTAAGCCTAGCCAGTGAACCGAGGTCAGAATCAAACCCTGTATCTTGTGTCTGTGAGGTGAAGACTTTGACCATTATACCAAACCCACCCAAAAATGTCACCATAATGATTGTTGAATGCACACACAGTTGACTGCAGTTAGACTAGAACCCCTACCTAACTATTTACAGAGCACAGTACTTAATGCAAGTGCCACAGCACAAGACTAGACCTGAATACTCTTTTTCTGACCCTTCCCCATTGCTTATTCACCTGCTCAGTTTAACTATAGATTCTTATCTCATATTTTTCTTTCTTTCCCATTTTAGCATATCGTGCTCCCTAGAATCTCACATCATTGTCTTTGACATTGGTTTCTTGCTCTTCTTCATCTGCCTATAAACCATACAGTGGTGTGATTTGTTTGGCTAAGAGTAGCTCCACCTGAACATCTCTAGCCACCCTGGGCTTGGCAGATTTGCGCCCTTTCTGGTACACTCATGCTCCAGCTGACCAAACTCCTCATGCACCTTACTAGTTTTATACTCTTCCCTTAAAATAATTCTGCATTTTAATGCCATAACTAAGTACGCTTTCTTCTTAGAAAATTCTAAATGGGCATCTTAATTTCTTGCAACACTTCACACTTATTATCATAGCAGTTTTTCAGTATGTTGACAATCTATAGGGATTAAGTCCCAGACTGTTTACAAATAAGCATCAGTTATACACTTAAAAAACGAATTCTCTGTTATCCTGATAGCCCAAGTATCATCAGACATATACATGATATGCACATGAGAAAAGTAAAACCTGAACTATGGGGCAGCAGGTTTTTCGGGCTTGGGAAGGGAATGCAGCCAAATTACAGGCATCATAGTTTTGCTGTTTAGTTCTCTTTATGCTTTGGGATTATAAGTAATCTTTGGAATATGTGAACTGAAACATTGGGTGGTCATCCAGTTGTAAATGTAACAGCAGTATATCAATCACACTGTCACTGTCACTGAAGGTCTACCAAATTAAGAATGATTACTGTGTGTAATACAGAAAACAAAATTATAATACTGGAGGCTAGTCAGTTTGTCATATCCAGTTGACAGAGGTAGGAGACTGTTAGCTTTTGCTTAGTGGATTAGAACCTCATTTAATTGATGTTTGCTTATGACAAGGAAGCTGTTCCAGTTTCTCATTACTTTGAAATTCTTGTCTTCATCCCTGCTTCAATTAAGCTACCCACTGCCATTTTGATTTTTGGGAAGTTCTTCAAGAAAAAAAAAAATCATGCACGGATATCCCCAGCTGTGTGTCTGGTACAATGTCCAAACTGAGTTTGCTGCTGTCACTGCAGGTTCTTTTATTTGTATCTTTAAATGGTAATCTGAGTTTTTGACTCAGAGCTGCATTTCTCTTTTGGTCCTCCTCTGTTGAACTATGCTGCCTACCATTTGAATAGAGTAGGGGTAGACAGTCCTTTAGATTCAGATTTCAGCCTTCATTGTTCATTTATGTTTCTAGCTGAACATAAATTACAGTTTATACTGTATTAGTTTATCTGTTCTTACATCTGTTAAACACACATTGACACATTACCTCAGAATTCATAGCAGTTTTTGAGAAAAAAAAAGAATTCATAGCAGTTATGTAGCAACCTTCCCACAATCCCCTGGGATTGGTTATTGTCAGACAAATTCTCATTTTTATCTCTCCCGGCAAGGAAAAAAAACAGGAAGCACATCAAAGCTAAGACTAACTATTTAAAAGTGATGTGATGTATATTAGTTTATTGGAACAAAAATAACACCAGTTTGATTATCTGAATCCATTACCGCACTAATTACACCCATTAAACTAAATAAATTCATTTTAATCAGTAAAATCATTATTTTTATAACTCGTCAATATACATTAATTTAGTATTCTGAAAAATTCTCATTTAAAAAAAAATTGTATCTCTCATAATCAGCACTGTAGCTGTGGAGATTGGTAACCCAACCAATGGACCTGTTTGGCACCCCCTGCTTTCCCTACCTGATCACAATTAGTTATACTTACTGACAGCAGGTAAACTGTCACACTTTTTTTAAAGGTAACAGTGAGTTATTATATAGCAACCTAATAATGCCCTACCTCTAAAAGATACAAATAGTTTGACAGTTTACAAGTGATGTGATTGTTTTAATGACAGCTTGTGGACTGTCACCCTGTCAGGTGCTCCATACAAGTTAGCCTCTGGGGCAGTCTCTCATTCCCCCTGCCCTTCCTATGGCTCTACCCAAGATGACTGGATAAAGGGTGGGTTGGAAATGTCTTTTTAAATGCATTTCTATACTTTGTCTGTTTTTTCTGTATTGGGTCCTCACTGTATCTGCTTAGGGATCTTTTTTTTTTAAATAAACATTTTTTGCGAATCAAACCATGCCAACGATACCTCTTTTTCTGACTTTTCTGATGTGTGCTGTCACTTGTCACTTCTCACTGTCCTTCCATGTCTTGCTAGGGGTTGCAGTGAGGTAGTTTAAGGGTACATAGCAGGACCTTGCACATCCTTTTTCCTCCTGTTTCATAGCACTATACAGTAACATCATAGCAACCACACGCTATTGTTTGCAGCCTGTTATTTCAGCCTGCCACTGTTCAACCTAATGACATACCTGTGGATACAGGTTGTCTTTGATTTTTCACTGAAAGCCTTCTCAAAAGAGAGATCTACTGATCCCTGCACCCAAAGGTGGGCAAAGATCACCTTTCTACCCTTGTATTCTTACAGCTCCCCAACCTCTTTCCAAACCCAGGTAGCCAGTCAAATGGTCTAATACCCTGTCCTTGTGCCAGTGTCCATCATCTCCTTATGGATTTTTCCCTTCTTGTTTCTATCCATACTTGGAGTAAATAAGGTCAGAGGCTTATTGTGAACAAAATGATTCAGAGAATAATCTAGTCTTATTTAAATTGCAATAATGGGCTGTAATAACAATACACAATTATCTAGCTGAGTTTGTCTTAATTGACTATATCCTTAAAAAAAACTCTCTGTCATTATGTTTGAGTCAGTACTTTGGAATAACTTTTATCCTGAGAAAAATAAGACTTGTGACATTTTTATTTATATAAAATATTTAAAAATGTTGTAGTTGGTGTCCTTTACAAACATACAGTTTATTTGGCAATTACCTAGACATTGTTGGAAGCTGCATTGTTACTCAATGCATGAATGCTCTGTCATATTTTTAATTCAGGTTGACAGAAATAGTGTTGACAAATGGCTTCTAGTTACACATCTGTAAGCAAACCTGAAGTTCTCCAACTATATTTCAGGGGTGGTGTCACGTTTTATATGTTATTTCTGTAGTAAATGTGTAAAAAACATTTATTATCACGTGAAAGGCATAATCGTTTAGCAGTTATTTCTGTTTTATACGGGAACAGTACCGTCTGAAGTCCCATTTTGTTAGAAGTTGGAAAAGTAACGTGGATGTTTAAGTGAGGATTTGCACTGTTAGGGATTTATTGTGTCAGCTGTAGAATTGTTGATCAATGTATTTAATGCTGCCTCTGAGGTTGAGCTAGGTCACTTGAAGTAAAGAGAAAATGTGATTTCCCAAGTTGTCATACTTCTTCCTTTTCAGTTTATGCCATCTCACGCATAGCATATTTTGAGATCAGACTTGTGGGAACATCATTATTATTACAACTACAAATGGAGTGAACCATCCCAACCTAAAAATGATTTATTTACATTTTTGCAAAACTAAATATATGTGATATTTTGTGTTTGCAAAATTGGACATCTTTGTTAAGATGTAGATGGGCTTTATGATTCATTATGAATCCACGAGAAAAGTGAAGAGAGCAGACAACAATTCGGTGTGTTTTCCTGTTTTACATACATGCTAAAATAGCTAACTAGAGCGTGACATTTGACAGTCTGGATTTGTGATCTAACTGCATTTCTTCTACAGGTGTACTTTGAAAAATACATAGAAATGCATTTCAGACTAGCATTTTCAGAGTATTAGGTTACAAGCAGACACCAAGTATATTTACAGCTATATATGTATATAAAGGTTCAGGATGTTTTGGTGGCAAGATGTTTCCCTGCAGTAGATTTGGTTGGGGACACATACCTGAAGTGAAATTCAGCTGCAGAGATATATAGCTGTCACAGACTCCCTGCAGGTGTAGAGAAGCGTGCACCTCCATGCATACAGTTTCAATAACTAATGCACAGGGAGAAGTAATGTCCATGGCCCCCAAGGCACCCGGAGGCAGCAGGTAGTATGGCAGCCATTAGCTGCAGGCTGCCAGTGGGCATGGCAGTGGCAGTGAAAATGAATTGTATAATGGCCAGTGATTTTATTAATGGTGTGTATGGGTCACTACCCCCTTCACAGTGTCTAGGGAACATTACCTAACCACACACTGGAGCTCAAGTGTGACTGCCACACCATGCAGGATTTACTTCATGCTGCTACACAATTGTACATGTTATAGTTACATAAGCATGTGATGTACACCAAACACACATTCCCTTAGTTATTGACGCTGTGGGCATGGTGCTGCATGCCTCTAGGTGCCTACAGTGAGTTTTTGACACCCATACGTCTTTGCAGCTGAATTCCACTTCAGACATGTGTACCCAACCAAATGTACTGTAGGGAAATATCTCTTTGCCTAACAGACTGAACTGTTTATCTCCACAGATAGTTCTATACTTAATCAATGAATATATATAACTATATAACTATATATATATATATATATATATATATATATATATATATATATATATATATATATATATATATATATATATATATATGGGTCTACTTCATGTGGTCAACAGTTCATATGGTCGAAACTCATATGGTCGACAGTTCATATGGTCGAAACTCATTTGGTCGACAACCAGTATTCAAGGCACCTAAGAGGGATTTGCCCCCCTCCCCAAAGTTGTGCAACCCTGGAGTTGATATATATAGTTGGGGGGGTGTGGGGGGTGAAGCCCCCCACTAATATTCGTCTAAAACATTAAAATACAACAAAAACTAAACATTTTAAACTAATATAGGTGGGAGGCTTTGCCCCCCACACCCCCCAATGTGGGGGGCTGTGTCCCCACTAACTATATATATCAACTCCAGGGTCGCACAACATTGGGGAGGGGGGAAAATCCCTGTTAAGTGCCTTGAATACTGGTTGTCGACCAAATGAGCCGTCGACCAAATGAGTTTTGACCATATGAACTGTCGACCATATGAACTGCCGACCATATGACGTAGACCCATATACATATATATATATATATATATATATATATATATATATATATATATGGATCACCTTTAAAATCCTGAAAGCTCAAAATCCTGAATCTCAAAATCCTGAACACAAAATCCTGAAAGCTCAAAATCCTGAAAACTCATAATCCTGAATCTCATAATACTGAAAAACATACAGGACACCAACACAGACTATATTGCAGCTACACTACACTGCACATACACTACTATCTATCCACTTACCCTAACCCAGACCCTAACCCTAAGGTCCGTCACTATCGCACACTCACCTCACCTGTGCCCTAACCCTAACTCACTTAACGCCCCCCTAACCCCAAATTCTGTCACTATCGCACAATCACCTCACCTGCACCCTAACCCTAACTCACTTAACCCACCCCTAACCCTAACATCCATCGCACACTCACCTCACCTGTGCCCTAACCCTAACTCACTTAACCCGCCCTAACCCCAAATTCTGTCACTATCGCACAATCACCTCACCCGCACCCTAACCCTAACTCACTTAACCCACCCCTAACCCTAACATCCATCACCATCGCACACTTACCTGACCTGCTCCCTACCCCGAATGTCCGCACAATCACACATCAGTGTTGGTGTCCTGTATGTTTTTCAGTATTATGAGATTCAGGATTATGAGTTTTCAGGATTTTGAGCTTTCAGGATTTTGTGTTCAGGATTTTGAGATTCAGGATTTTGAGCTTTCAGGATTTTAAAGGTGACCCATATATATATATATATATATATATATATATATATATATATATATATATATATAATTTCAAAACTTTTCCCATCTTTAATGTGACATATAACCTGTACAATTCAATTATAAAACAAACAAATCTGTTAGGGGAAAACATATAGAAAATAAAAAACATACAATACGCTGGCTGCATAAGTGTGCACACCCTTAAACTAATGCTTTGTTGTGTGTGCAAGCCCTTCAACTAATACTTTGTTGAAGCACCTTTTAATGTAATTACAGCATTCAGTCTTCTTGTGTACATACCTGCCATCAATTAAAGAGACTCTGATTAACCCCCCAAAAAGTTCAGCTGTCCTAGTAGGATTTTCCTGACATTTACTCAGTTGCCTGCTACAGCAAAAGCCATAGTTCACAGAGAGCTTACAAACCATCAAAGGGATCTCATTATTGAAAGGTATCAGTCAGGAGAAGGGTACAAAAGAAATTTCCACAGCATTGGATATACCATGGAACACAGTGAAGACAGTCATCAAAAAGTGGAGAAAATATGGGACAGCAGTGATGTTGCAAAGAACTGGACATCCCTCCAAAATTGATGAAAAGACCAGATGAAACCTTGTCAGGGAGGCTGCCAGGTGAACTACTACATACCCGCGGTAGTGGTGCTGCGGTAGCGTTGTCGCCTCACAGCAAGAAGATGTCGTGTTCGATTCTCAGCTAGAGTGTCTTCTGTGTGGAGGCATGCGTGAATGGGTGTGCCTTCATTGAAGGTTGTGCGTCAGGGCTGGTAACTCGGCATGTAAAAATCCACTACCAAACATTAGCGGACCGGAGTTCCCCTGTGGTGACCCCTAACCAGGATAAGCCGAAAGAAACAACAACTGGTTGTGTACTACATGTGACAACAATCTCCCATATTCTCCATATGTCTGGACTATGGGGTCGTGTTGCAAGACAGAAGCCTTTTCTTACACAGAAAAACATTGATGCCCAGGTAAAATTTGCAAAACAATACATCAAGTCTCCCAAAAGCATGTGGGAAAATGTGTTATGGTCTGATGAGACCAAGGTTGAACTTTTTGGCCACAATTCTACTTGGTACGTTTGGTGCAAAAACAACACTTCACATCACCAAAAGAACACCATCCCCATGGTGAAGCATGGTGGTATCAATATCATGCTTTGGGGTTGCTTTTCTTCAGCTGGAACTGGAGCTTTAGTCAAGGTGGAGGGAATTATGAACAGTTCCAAGTAGCAGTCACTTTTGGCCCAAAAGTTTCAGGTGTCTGCTAGAAAGCTGAAGATGAAGAGGAATTTAACCTTTCAACATGACAATGAAGCCAGGCATACATCCAAATCAACAAAAGAATGGCTTCACCAGAAGAAAATTAAAGTTTTGGAATGGCCAAGCCAGAGCCCAGACCAAAATTCAATAGAAAATCTGTGGGGTGACCTGAGGAGGGTTGTGTATGAGAGATGCCCTCGCAATCTGACAGATTTGGAGCACTTTTGCAAGGAAGAGTGGGCAAATATTGCCAAGTCAAGATGTGCCATGCTGATAGACTCCTACCCAAGAAGACCGAATGCTGTAATTAAATCAAAAGGTGCTTCAACAAAGTATGAGTTTAATGGTGTGCACTCACAACTAAGTATTAGTTCAAGGGTGTGCACAGTTATGCAACCAGCATATTGTACATTTTTTATTTTTTATATTTTTCCCCCTAACAGATTACATTGTTTTTTTAATTGCATTGTACAGGTTATATGTCACATTAAAGGTGGGAAAAGTTTTGAAATGATTTATTGTGGTCTAATTTTTTATATCACAAAAACCTGGCATTTTGACAGGGGTGTGTAACCTTTTTATATCCACTGTATATAATATTTTTCTTTTTCTCCCTCTGTGTCTGTAGGAGTCTTTAAGTTTTTGTCCATATGACTACCATTGAGACATGAAAGGGAATGGTTAAAAAGACTCATTTCACTGAAACTTAAAAGTGACTGACATGAAATGGTTAAACAAGTAAGAGCTGAACAAAACCCCACTTGACCTAATGAATTAAGCCACACATGTTTAATGCATCAATCTGTCTACCTATAACATTATATAGTGAATGCTTGAAGTATTTGATAAGCAACACAAAATCATCAACCAAAA